>NC_138371.1:20260767-20266169 GCF_054177405.1 Leptonychotes weddellii
TTAAGAATTCCTCATATTAGTGAGGTCATATGATGGTGGGAATGCAAGCTGGTGCAGCCACTCTGGAAAACGGTATGGAGGTTCCTCAAAAAGTTGAAAATAGAGCTACCATACAATCCAGCAATTGCACTATTGGGTATTTACCCCAAAGATACAAATGTAGGGATCCGAAAGGGTACGTGCACCCCGATGTTTATAGCAGCAATGTCCACAATAGCCAAACTGTGGAAAGAGCCAAGATGTCCATTGACAGATGAATGGATAAACAAGATGTGGTATATATATATATATACAATGGAATATTATGCAGCCATCAAAAGGAATGAGATCTTGCCATTTGCAACGATGTGGATGGAACTGGAGGGTGTTATGTGGAGCGAAATAAGTCAGTCAGAGAAACACATAGATGTTTATGGTTGCTTTATTCATGATTGTCAAGCTTGAAAGCAACAAAGATGTTTTTCAGGAATGAGAGTGAAAGGTGAATGGATAAACTGTGGTACATCCAGACAATGGAATATTATTCAGCACCAAAAAGAAATGAGCTATCAAGTCCTGAAAAGATGTATAGAGGAAACTAAAATGCATATAATTAAGTCGAAGACACCAATCTGAGAGGCCGCGTGTATATGATTCTGATTATATGACATTCTGGAAAAGGCATGGGAACAATAAAAAGATCAGTGGTTTCCAGGGATTGAGAATACGGGAGGGGTGAACAGGCAGAACACAGAGGATTTTTAGGGCAGTGAAAGTACTCTGTATGATATTATAATGATGGACACATATTGCAATACATTTGTCCAAATCCGTAGAACGTACACCACCAAGAGTGAATTCTGAGGTAAACTATGGACTTTGGTGGATTATGATTTGTCAGTGCAGGTTCATCCCTGGTAAAAACTGGTGATTGTTACTGGTGAATGATAATGATAATGGGAAGCATAGGCATGGATGGAAGCTGGAGGTATTAGGGGAAATAGCTGTAGCTTCCCCTCAATTATATTGTAAACCTAAACTTGCTCTAAATAAGACTTTATAAAAAAAAAAAAACCCAAAATGTAGAAAGGCCCAGCTTACAAAGTCTATGGGCAGCAAATATCAATATTTCTTCTAGGTTTCGAGTAGGGTTCTTGGCCCTGCCTCACTCATCAATGGCTAATTTCTACTCATTGATGCAGAGATATTAGTAAGGGTGTTGTGCTGAGTAACTCTATGAAGCTGCCAGATAAACAAGATAGTCTGCTTGGGGCATAAGAAGAATTAAGGGAAGGTGGCAACCTGTCTCAGATCAATTTTCAACCTCCTGTCTCCCAAGATTTCTTGTAAGAACATAGTATTACAACTAGTGATAACTCATGTGCAGTGGTGCAAAGCAGTAATAGAGGATTCAAGGGTTGCAAGCTCTAACTCCTGCTTTGCCACTGATTCACTGCATGTGCCCCACTAAGCCACTTAATCTGTCTGTGGCTCGGGGTCTGCTCTGTAAAAAATGATGGTATCGGTTGTGATAAATAAGCAATTAAATTAAAAGGGCTCTGAGTATATAATTATAGCTTAATATAGCAATGGCTATTTTCTGTTTATACACATAGACACACACACACACGGTCTGCACAGATATATTACATGATACAGGAAGGAAAAAGACTTCTTAGAATTTTGTCCAGGTGAAATGATCAAATAACAAATTCATCAACTAGAGATCAGGGTCTATGACAACTGTACCTTTAATAATTTATTTCTCTGAACAAACTCTTTCAGGCTTTATTATAGCTTTTAATATCTACCCATGAAATTAAAATTTCCCTAGTATTTATTTCTTTGTAAGTTACTTATTCACTTGAGAATGTTGACTCTCCTGGACACTGGAGAGAGAAGACGAAGGAGACATGGTGGTTGTCTTCAAGAAGAAGAAACACAAGACCTGTTCTATTCCTACACTGAGTGTAGGTAGACATATGGGTAAGGTAGTGCTGGCACGGAGGAAGAAGAAAACTCATTTCCTAGGGGAATGAGGCAGGGGTGTGAATTTCAACCTCTCACCACACTTTTTTTCCCATAGGATTCTCCTTTTTCCCCTCTTTGGTGACAATTCACCTTCATCCCCCTCTTTGGTGACAATCGTTGAGCTAAGTGAGTTTCATACATTCTTTTTCATCTCTTATAGACACCCTATGAAGAAAAATATTTTATTAGCCTTAGTTTTCAAATGAGGAAAAAAGAGACTCAGAGAGGTTAAGTGATTTGCCTAAAGCCACCCAGCTAATGAATGGCAGAGCAAAATATTGAATCCAGGCTTATCTCTTTTTACTACTGCATGTTATTTTTTTCTTTTTTTAAATTTTTTAAAAAGATTTTATTTATTTTTTTGAGAGAGAGAGAGAGAGCACGAGAGGGGGGAGGGTCAGAGGGAGAAGCAGGTTTCCCACAGAGCAGGGAGCCAGATGTAGGACTCGATCCCAGGACTCTGAAATCATGACCCGAGCCGATGGCAGTCAGTTAACCAACTGAGCCATCCAGGCGCCCTACTGTGTGTTATTTCTTCTCCAGCAAGTTGTGTTTAAGATACAGCATTCTAATGGTAGGGAATGTTCTTCATGTCTCAGCTTTAAACATCCCCTTAATCATTTTCATAATGATACATTTTTATGTTTATAAAAATACAGATGATCCAGGCAAAGGTGTTGTTTAAAAGTTCATTGTATGTTTGATATCGACATTACCCTGATGCCAAGAATTATGAGAACATGTAGCTTGCAAAGACCAAATGCAATTATGAAAAAACATAACGCAAATGTTATCATGTTGCTTCACTCTTTACTATGTCTTAGAAAATATTTTTCAAGGACTTTAAAGTGCATGTGTTAGAAACAAATCCTGTTTTTTGGGGGCCATAAAAATCCATTGGTTTCTACCTGGTGCTGTATCTTAAGATAAAACCCATGCAATGGCCTAATTGAAACGTATGCTCTCCCTGACTAAGCCACCTAACAGACGATCATTTACCATTGTTCTGTTGCATGAGGACTGCCTCTCCCCGGCTGGCCATCTGGCGGTAAATATATGCCATTGTTTATAAGGGGAAATTGGGACAGCTGAAACAGCACAAGAGAATCACAAATGGCTAGAGTTTGGAGGGCTCTCAGAGAACATCTAGTTCAAAAGCTCTACATATTAAGGCAAGGCCCTGAAGCCTGGAGTGGTGAAGTGAGTTGACCATTGTCACACAAGTAGGTAGTATTACAACTAGTAATTCAGGGAGGAATTTGGATCATCTGAATCCCCTCACTAGCATCCCTATACTGGATTGAATAATGTCTCCCCCAAATTCCTATCTACCCAGAACCTCAGAATGTGACCTTACCTGAAAATAAGTTTTTTGCATATATAATTTACTAAAATGAGGTCACACTGGCTTAGGGTGGGCCCTAATCCAATGACTGGTGTCCTTATTTTTTTTTTAAAGATCTCATTTATTATTTATTAGAGAGCATGAGAAGGGGGAGGGGCAGAGGCAGAGGGAGAAGTAGACTCCCCACTGAGTAGGGAGTTGGATTCGGGGCTCGATACCAAGACCCTGGGACTGTGACCTGGAGGTGAAAGCAGACACTTAACCAGCTGAGCCACCCAGGTGCCCCTGACTGGTGTCCTTATAAGAAGAGAAAACAGACACAGAGGAAAAGGCTATGGAGGCAGAGATTGATGTGATGTATCTACAAGACAAGAAACACTAAGGATCACTGGTAACTACTAGGAGCTAGAGAAGGCAAGGGAGAGTTCTGCCCGAGCCTCCAGAGGGAAGAGGGCTCTGCCAACACCTTAATTTCAGACTTGCAGTCTCCAGAACTGTGAGAAAAAAAAAATTTGTTATTTTAAGCCATCCAGTTTGTGGCATTTACTTATGGCAGCCCTAGGAAACTAATACAAGCTCTCTGCTTAACCATGGCTCCTCTTGGGCATTCTTCTCACTAGATAAAGAGCTTAAAGTGTACTGACAGTAGGTTAGGAGTCATAATGGCAAATATGAAGGATAGCATCCCACTCACACCTGACAAACAAACTTACTGTTGTTTTTGTTTCAATTAACTCTAAGTCACCTTAAATCTCATCACGGGAAGCAGTGATCTATTTCAATTGAATGTAAATATATTGCCGCTTGTTTTTATGCCTAACAGGAACAGAATGTGGAGAAATTACTTCCCAGGTGCCATGGGTCTTGAAATGTAGAATTGATAAGAGAGCTTAGATTGTGGAGGTCAAGGTAAGAGAAATATTGACATTCCGTGTACTAAATCCTCACAGAATTGACTGGCACATTGCAATTGTCAAAAATCACTTTTTTTTAAAGTTCAGATTATTTTGATTTTTACCGTGCTCATTGAAGGTAGGATTCTAACGGGGAAAAAAATAGTTGAGCCGTTAACTCAGATTACTGTATTGTGGTTTATCAGAGTCAAAACTCATCTCCAGCTCTCCATCTATTTGCCTTCTTGGATACTGTAGCAATTGCCAGGTACTCTTACTTTGTACTTCATCTGTAGTCACACAGGAGTAAGGTAGGGTTGAAAGGTCAGGCTCTGTGACCAGAAATGCGACTTTAGACTGAAGTGCTTAGATTTTGCTTGCATGACACGTAAACAACCAGTCAATTAGAACTTCCACATTTTAAGCTCCCTCCTTCTTACAATGAGGATGCTATGAAGAGAGAGTGTGTATTGATTCCAAGCCCACCACTTGAATATTGCTTCTTGTGATCAAAGGGGAGAGAGAGGATGGGGTAGATGCTTTGTGGTCAGGAATGGGCTGATAGACTGAACACAAGTACTTCTAGTGCAAATTGCCTTTTGATGGTTTTACTTGCCCCTTATTGGATAGATGCTTAGAATCCAGGATAATTGGTCTTAGGAGAAATGGGGAGGGAGCAGGAATCAAGCTGGCCACCAGGTAGATAAAATCAGTGTTAAATGAACATTTTTTATTTTATCTTATTTTTCTACCAGTTTGGAACAACATGCAGACATAGGTGTTGCTCTTGAGGAAGAAAGTAGGAGAGAAACAAAAATTGTTGAGGTCAGTGAGGGAGAGGATGGTTCATAATCTCAGTGAGGAGAGGTGAGGAAGAAGAAATGGAGTAGTATGTTTAGGAGGAAGCTGGTCTGCTTTTCATAAGGGTTTTTTATTTAGCTTTATTAAAAAATTTTTCCCCACATAGGGGGTATTGAATGCAATTGGTGAGCATTGATGAAGATGAAGGCCTAAGGTCTGAAGAGTTTTGTTAAGGTTCTGAGTATGTGGATTGTCCTTTTCGTCTTTATCTTCTTTACTATTCATGTGAGTTATTCTGCCACGTCTGGTATGTCTGCATCACTCTTCTTGTATTTTTGTCAATGTTTTGAGCA
>NC_138371.1:20266269-20342372 GCF_054177405.1 Leptonychotes weddellii
AACATGGTAATGAGGCTTTATGCTACTTTTTTTTTTTTTTAAAGATTTTATTTATTGATTTGACAGAGAGAGACAGCGAGAGAGGGAACACAAGCAGGGGGAGTGGGAGAGGGAAAAGGAGGCTTCCCGTGGAGAAGGGAGCCCCATGCGGGGCTCAATCCCAGGACCCTGGGATCATGACCTGAGCCGAAGGCAGACGCTTAACGACTGAGCCACCCAGGTGCCCTTTTTTTTTTTTTTAAAGATTTTATTTATTTATTTGACAGAGTATGTTACTTTTATCTTCAAGAATCCAATAAAGAATATGTGATGCCTTTTCAAGAAGGTAAACTTGATAGTACCAATACTATTGTATACCAAATTTAGAATTCAAGTCAATGTTTTTAATATTTGTAATAGAGTTCAACATCAGAACTGTATCGTTTGTGTAAAATTTAAAAGCCAGCATCTCAAGTTATGTCAGATATCATATCATTATGGGGGATGCTTTTCAAATATAACATTGTATCAGTTGTCTGTTGCTGCCAAACAAACCACCCCAAAATTTAGTGGCTTAAAGGAGCAATGATTTATTATTTCTCATGTTCGGTGGCAGTGGACCTCTCCAGAGTTCACTCACAAGGCTTCAGTCAAATGTCAGCTCAGATGGTGCTGGAAGGTCTAAAAAGGGACTCATTTACAAGTCTGAGATCCTGGTGCTAGCTGTCAGCTAGACCTTTTTCTCTATGTGCTCTGTTCAAATTCACTATAGCCAGGCTGCCCCATGTGCTGGTGGTAGTGAATGCAAGAGGATGAGCACAGAAGCTTCAGGGTCTCTTAAGGCTTAGCCACAAAAGTCTTACAGCATCACATCTGCTGCATTCTACTGTTAAAGCAATTCACAAGGTCAACTCATATTCAAAGGGTAGAGAAATAGATTCCATCCCTACTTAGTGAGAGGATGAAAGTCACATTGAAAAACAATTGCCCAGAGGGAGGGCATTGGGGTTACTTGTGTGCATTCCTATCATCAGTTTCTAAGCTGGCTTCTTCTTTGGGAGTTTGCATTGCTCTGTTCTTATAGTCTTCTTTCCACTTGGCTGACTACTCCATATTTGGTTTTAAGTTACAAGAGTAAATAAATTGCTTTATCTTTCCATGCCAGATGACTGCTAGTTGTCTTTTAAAATCCATTCTTCCCTTCTTTATCAGAAATAAATCCCCTGGGTTTTTGTTTTGCTTTGTTTTGTTTTGTTTTTAACTGGGCACATGGACCTCTGGGTCTCTGACCCTAAGAAATGCTGTGTAAGCTCTGGACTGATTTCTTCTAGATTTCTTTAATGTGAAAGACAAATATATTTCTAAATTCTCTCAGCACTGTTCCTTGGGCACTATTTGCAGATGAACCTGAATTAACATATTCCCTTTGTTTTATAATTAGACAGCCATTCAGAATGTACTAAACCCAATTGACTTCTCTCTTCTTTTGATATCATGCAGGGATGGGAACTTAATTACCTTCTTCCTTGCATTTAGTCAACCATAACTTAAAAAATACCACCAAAAATCAGTGACTTACGGACTTTTCTAGTTTCATCAATTCAAGTTATCTCTTTTCATTAAGATAGAAAATCAGGAGCTAGACATTATTTAAAATATATTAACATGGAAAATAATATTTAATTGGATCTAATAGTCTTACTATTTGCTCCATTTTCAGATTGTAAAAAAATAGGAATAGTCAATTCTTTGAGGAGGTAGCCTCTTCCATAGGCTATTTTATATATATATATATTTAAAGAAAAAATATATATATTTCTAAAGATTTTATTTGAGAAAGAGCATGAGCAGGGGAAAGGGGCAGAGGAAGATAAAATATATATATATGTATTTAAAGATTTTATTTATTTATTTGAGAGAGAGCATGAGCAGGGGAAAGGGGCAGAGGCAGAAGGAGAGGGAGAAGCAGATTCCCCACTGAGCAGGGAGCCCAATGTGGGGCTCGATCCCAGGACCCTGAGATCATGACGTGAGCCAAACGCAGAAGCTTAACCGATTGAGCCACCTAGGTGCCCCAGGTTTTATATTTTTGATTACTTCTTTTTTGTGGATGAAAAAAGAGATAAAAATTCAAAGTTTTATAATCCAGAAGCCCAACAATAGGGTACAGATAGGTAAAAATGGAAAATGAATAAGGAGGAATATTATGCAGTTATTAAGATGATAAACACAATGACTATAATAAGAAAGGATTTTTTAAATGGATAATGTAAAATAGTAAAATATAATATTGTTGGTATTCTGTGAATATAACTGTGAATGATAATAGAATGGGAAGTTTGCTCTGTCACGTTTGAATGGCATGGTATCAGGATAACAAGATGAATTTGAGATGACCTTACCAGTGTGCACAATTTTAGCACTCTTCTGCAAGATGGAGTATATCAGAGGGTGTCAGAAAGTGGATCAAAGTGGGGAGGGGACATTGCTGGATAGACTTTTCTGGGAATAGTTATTCTGCCTGAGTTCTCACACCCTACTTTGGAAGAAGGGCAAGTAGTGGTATTAGTCCCTGACCCTGAGCCTAATGAGAGGACCTCACTGAGAGCTTTGAAGTATATTCTCTGCATTTGGAAGATATAGGAGACTGATGCCTAACTTACACTTCAGAAAGCTAAAGTGGTTTAGGGATTAGAGACTGGGAAACAATGAAAGCAAGTGAATGGATGACTGGCTCCTTTTGTGACAAAACCAAGAGAGCTGCTGCTTGGAGATATTGTCAAAGCAAGATGGGCTTGAGTATTTTTCCCACTCACAGCTGTGGGCTACATGAGACAGTGAATCCATGTGAGGTTGTCTTGGGTTCTGCCTAGTGTTACCTGGAGGATGAGAAGACCTCAGTGAAAACTGAAGTTTGGGAACAGGTGAAGGAGGTAAACATCGGGGAAAGCACAGAGCAGTAGGACTACACCTTCTCACCCATTCCTGGCTTCCAGGTGAAGCTAGGGAAGTGGAGATTTGGCATTAAATCAGGTTTAGAGTTTTGATTAATATCTTGGATAGACATTATCTTTAGTGAGTTGAGGCTATGTTTGTGATTTTAAGTGATCAAAGCCCTGGATGAATTTCATCTAAGACATGAGAAAGGTAACTTATAGCAGAGAAGTTTAAAGAGGGCGTAAGAGTCAAAACTATAGTTGTGGTTGTTCATAATCTATGTTAGCCTTGATCAATAAACTAAGTACATGCAGAACATTATCTGGAAAAAAAAATCAGTTTGAAAGAGTTGTTTTTGAAACCTTTCAACAAAGAAAATCCCAGGACCAGATGACTTCATGAGAGAATTCTACCAAACATATAAAGCATTAACACCAATCTTTGTCAGATTCTTCCAAAAAATTGAAGAGGAGGCAATACTTCCAAACTCATTTTGTGAGGCCAGCACTACCCTGATATCAAAGCCAGACAAAGACACTACAAAGAAAGAAAACTACAGACCAATATCCTTAATGAATATACATTCAAAAATCTTAGCAAAATACTAACAAGCTGAGTTCAAGAGCACATTAAAAGGATCATCTTACACCATGGCCAAGCCCAATTTACCCCTGGGATGGAAGGATGGTTCAACATATGAAAATCAATTAATGTGATATATCATAGTGACAGAATAAAGTATAAAAATCACATGATCAAATCATCTCAATAATTAGAAGGTGGAGGAGGGACACCAAAGTACACTCCAAACCAAGAAGGCACTTTGAGACTGAAAAACAAAGCAAGCCCGCTCTATACCATTTACATAGAGTTTTATTTAGAGTAACATACTGATGAGTGGATCAGGCAGATGACGGTCCAGGTGCTGCACAGCTATTCTCTAAGCCCAGACCTTAATCCTCAGATTTTATATAGCAAGGGGATGTGCAGAAGTCACTGTAGTGAGGTCAAAGTGTTTAACCTTTAATAGACCTCATGGTGCCATCTGTGCACCAGAGGGTAGAGAGGGAAGAAAATATGTTATCTCCACTAGTTATCTAAGCAACTTTAGAGAGAATCAGAGCAAGCCTTCCAACATTCTGGTTGGGGCATACATTAACTTCCAAGGGACCTGGGACATAGAGCTCTGAGGGAGGTCATTGGATGGACATGAACAAGATGGAGTCGGTATTGTCAGCACGCCTATACTCAAGAGATGCAGAGAAGGTGTTTGACATAATTCAACATCCTTTCATAATAAAAACTATCAACAGACTAGGAAGAAAGGAAATTGTGTCAATATAATAAAGACTGTATATAAAAAGCCCACAGCTAACATCATAATCAAGAGTAAAAACTAAAAGCTTTTCCTCTAAGATCAGGAACAAGGCAAGGATGTCCACTCTCACCATTTCTGTTCAACATAGTACTTGAAGCCCTCCCTTAGACAAGAAAAAGAAAAGACATCCAAATCAGAAATAAGTAAAATTGTCACTGCTTGTAGACAACAGGAGCATATACATAAAAAACTCTGAAGAACACACTCCCCACTCCATGCCTCTGAGAATTGTTTGAACAAATTCAGTAAAGTTGCAAAATACCAAATCAACACAAAAATTACTTTGCATTTCTATGCACTAATATTTCATTGTCTGAAAAGGAAATTAGGAAACAGTCCTATTTACAATACCACCAAAAAGAATAAAACAGGAATAAACTGTGGAGATGGAAGACTTGTATACTGAAAACTACAAAATATTGATGAAATAAACAAGACACAAGCAAATGGAAAGATGTCCTGTGTTCATGGATGGGGAGACTTAATATTGTTAAAATGTCTGTGCTACTCAAAGTGATCTATAGATTCAGTGCAATCCCTAACAAAATCCAAAGGGCATTTTTTTGTTAAACAGAAATAGATAAAAACAATAATAAAATTCATATGTATCTACAAAAGACCAGGGATAGCCAAATCAATCTTGAGAAAGAAGAACAGAGCTTGAGGCATCACCCTTCCTGATTTCAAGCTATATTATAAATCTACAGTAATCAAAATACTATGGCATTGGCATGAAGACAAACATGTAGACCTGAATGGAGAGTCCAGAAATAAATCTGTAGATGTATGGTCAACTAAGCTGCAACAAGGCTGCCAAGCATACACAATGGGGAAAGGCTAATCTCTTCAACAAATGGTGTTGGGAAAACTTGTATCCACTTTTATCCACATGTAATGGAATTAGCTCTTAATCTTACACCATACACAAAGATCAACTCAAACTGAATTAAACACTTAAGCATAAGACCCAACTATATAAACCTCCTGGAAACAAAACAAAACAAAACAAAACAAAACGAAACATGGGGCGCCTGGGTTGCTCAGTCGGTTAAGCGTCTGCCTTTGGCTCAGGTCATGATCTCAAGGTCCTGGGGTCGAGCCCCGCATCGGGCTCCCTGCTCCCTCTCCCACTTCCCTTACTTGTGTTCCCTCTCTTGCTGTCTCTTTCTCTGTCAAATAAATAAATAAAATCTTAAAAAAAAAAACATAGAGGAAAAGCTTCATGACATTGGCCTTGGTCTTCATGGATATGATACTGGAAGTACAGGCAATACACACAAAATAAACAAATGGGACTACATCAAACTAAAAAGCTTTTGCACAAAAAGGAAACAATCAACAGAGTGAAAAGTTGATCTGTGGAAGGGGAGAAAATATTTGTAAGCCATATGTCTAATAAAGGGTTAATCTCTAAACTATATAAGGAACTCTAACAACTCAATAGTAAAACAAAAAAAATTAATAACCTGATTTAAAAATGGACTAAAAAGTAGACATTTTTTTCCAAAGAAGATCTACAAATATCGAACAGGTATATGAAAAAAATAATGTCACTAATCAGGGAAATACAAATCAAAACCGCAATGAGATTTAACCTGACACCTATCAGGATGCCCATAATCAAAAAAACCCACAAAGACAGTTAAGTATTAGCAAGGATGTGGAAAAATTGGAACCCTTGCACGCTGTTGCAGGAATGCAAAATGGCACCATTGCTATGGGAAACAGTATAAAGTTTCCTCAAAAAATTAAACATACAACTATTATATGACTCAGCAATCCCACTTCTGGATATTTATCCAAAAGAGTTGAAGTCAGGATCTCAAAGAGATATTGGCATTCCTGTCTTCATTACAACACTATTCACAAGAGCCAAAATGTGGAAACAACTTAAATATCCATCAACAGATGAATGGACAAAGAAAGAAAATATAGTATAAACATGCAGTAGAATATTATTCAGCCTTAAAAGAAATTCTGCAATATGCAATAACCTGGATCAACCTTGAAGACTTTATGCTAAGTAAAATAAGCCAGCTGCTAAAGACATATACTGTATGATTCCATTTATATGAGGTCTCTAAAATAGATTCGTGGAATTAAGGAATGTACTGATGGTTGTTAGGGGCTAGGGGAGTGGGAAATGGGAAGTTACTAATCAACAGGCATAAAGTTTCAGTCAGTCAAGATGATAAAGCTCTAGAGATCTGTTGTACGACATTGTACCTATAATCTACAAAAATATATTTCAAACTTAAAAATTTGTGGAGAGTGGATCTCATGTTAAGTGTTCTTACCACAATACAATACAATACAATTAAATAATAAAATATGTATATGAAAAGTAAAACAAGCAAAAGAACCCCACCAAAAACCTAAAAAAATCACAGCTGGGAAATAGCCTAAATAGTACCTTTAATATTGCAATGGTATTTTCTTTTTTTTAATATATTTTTTTAAAGATTTTATGTATTTATTTGAGAGAGGAGGGGAGAGCGAGCGAGCGAGCAGGGAGAAGGAGAAGCAGACTCCCTGCTGAACAGGGAGTCTGACTCAGGGCTCCATCCCAGGACGCTGGGATCCTGACCAGAGCCTAAGGCAGACACCTAACCGACTGAGCCCCCCCAGGTGCCCCTGCAATGGTATTTACTAAGAATGAATAAAATTCAAGAAAAGATGAGGGTTCTCATTGTACATTCAGCATAATAGAGGGATTAAGAATCAGCTTAACTACGTTCAAATCCTGCCGCATTGCATACTAGTGGGATTTTAGGCAAGACACCTAATATTTTGAAGCCTTTGTTTCCTCAGCTATGAAATGGGAACAGTAATTATAGCTACTTCACAAGCCCATTGTGGGGATTAAATGAGCTCCTCCATAAAATGTTAAGTGCTCTGACACATGTTAGCTGTTGTTTCTGTTACGGTTCCAGGGACAGTAATGAAACAAAGCAGGACTGGCCCCTTTCCTAAGGTTGTGGTCAAAGGAGCAAAGGATACTTTCTTACAAATCAAGGGGATGTTATAAATCCCCTACCAAAGATTTGTGCCAGAGAAGCAAGTCCCTATTAGAGTTGAACCAAGGATGACCTCTGCGTATCTCTCAAGGCTTGCCTGCAATATGAATGCACAGCTGTAGCTTCCAGAAATGTGATGGGTTGAAGGAGAGAATATCCCGGCCCCTTCCATTTCTTGTCAAATTTTCCAACATTGTTAGATGGTTGTAAAGACTCAGTTCACAGCCTCATTAGGGAGTGGAGTGTCCACACAAATGGCTTTTTCAGATTAACTGAGATGTTTTTTTTGCCCCTGACATATGTATCCTTGATGCTTTAGTTCTCTTCAAGAAATGATATTAGCTGGAGGTGTCATAGAGCTTTAGCAGATGGAAGAGAAATTAACATTAGCAACCTTTTTTCTTTTTCTTTTCCCTGTCTTCAGAACTTTTGATTTTATCACAGCATAAGAGCAAGTCTCTGTGAGTATAGGGTTCTCAAAGGGGCTTAGACTCTTAAGGGAAGTTAGTCAATGCCCTTGGATGGGGAGAGAACAAGTTGGTTCCAGCTATGTAACCAATTGACAAAATAAATGTTTGAAGTTCAGCTTTTACTGAGTTTCCACACTACTAATAAGTAGATGAAATATAAAAATACTTCAATAGCTCAAAAGGAAAAAGAGCCCGCTCATGAGAAAGGCAGGGGAAAAATGTGGTTTCTCTTCCAAATGTGCTGAATAAATATAATTATGGATGTAATGAGGCCAGCTGCAGGTTTTAATCACTGTTTCCCCACTACCCTATAATTTGCTATTCAGCACCTGCTGTCATATAGCTCTTCGGTTGGGTGGCATTAGCTTACCAGGTAACCACGAGTAATCTCTTTAGTTTAAACCTGTGGTGCATTAAAGCACAAAAGGCTGGGCAAATTAGCTGTACTATGTCCAAGAAAAAATTCTTTTTATTAGTATTTGGAATTTGATGTCCTGATCTGTAACCAAATAAGTATTTTTGCAATTGCTATGCTGTATGGAAACTATCATTTTGACCAGAATGTCAATATGTGGCCTCTAAGTTTCATACTGGGTATTAAAAACTATGAAAGCTAGCAGTTAGAATGTGCATGACTCATTCTGAATATATATCATTGAAAATATTGATTCAAATGATACAATATGTTCATCTTGTACCAAACCTCTCTGCATGTTGGCTGCAGCGTATTTTCTTAAATCTACAAAGACATGAGCTATCAAGCAGAAGATTGCTTTCTGTGAGTGTGAGAATTATTATCACACTAAGAAAGGAGAAAAGGGGTTTTTATCATGTTCTGGATAATACATGAGAAAATGAGGACATCTCTTCAGGAAAAAAAATAGGAGGAAGAATAAGAACACATATATTTAACTGCTATGTTCTATTATGCATTCTGTCATCAACAATATTGTGGCTGGTTTAAATGTGAGAAGATAGACTGATTTTCCTGGTCTGGGGGGGTCAGAAGATCCAGGTTCAACTTCCGGCTTTGCCAATATCAGTGTGACCTTGAGCAAGTCGCTGTCAGTTACTTCTCTGCAACAGGGGCTCTTGGACTTGTCAGCAATCCCAAAGCTACATTTGGCCTACAGATATTTTTTGTTGACCTCCATTATATTCTTAAATTTTTGGGGAGCTCACACTAAAAAGTTGGGATATTCACTTAAAAATCAGATTTCTAGCTTTCATTCAAAAATTGTAAGACTTAATACCAATCTCACATTCTTACATAGCAGAATTGACCAGAGCAGAATGGTGCCTCTGTTTCAAATGGCATGGGCTTTCTTCTATTAGTCTCAGTGTTTACCACTTCCTATTCTCTCCCTCACACTGGGGTTAAATGCTAGTACCACTTTGCTTATTGTTGATTTTCTTATAGAATGGGTATATTTTTTTCAGTTTCTACATCTCTAAAGTGAAAAAAATAAAAGTCAAGACATTAACAGTTTTCAAAAATATATGGAAAGAGTATAATTCTTTTAAAAATGAAGGTTATCTTTTTTTTAAAAGATTTATTTATTTTAGAGAGAGAGGGAGCTGGTGGGGGGAGGGGCAGAGGGATAGAATTTCAAGCAGACTTTCCTTGGAGTGCAAAACCCGACTCGGGGCTCAATCCCAGCATCCATGAGATCATTACCTAAGGCCAAATCACCAATTGGATGCTTAACTGACTGAGCCACCCAGGTGCCCCTCTTTTTGGCTTTAATATGTTAACAAAGAGAGTCCCTGTGGAAAGAACACAAGCACTACTTCTCTTATTTATGTTACTTGCCTGGTTCCTTTGGGCATTTAAATTTGTCATTGCTGGTCCATTTAGGCATAAAATGCTGTGATTCTATAACTTTACTTTGTTGTACATCAGTGGTACATTACAAAGAAGGTGTCAATGTACCATTGATGTACAACAAAGAGAATTTCTTTAGCAAGATGTCTGGGTCCAATAGCCAGAGGAAGACTTTTACACACACAATATAAAGTATTCAAAAGAGGGTCTCTGGGGACCAGATAAATAGCTTGATATATAGTTAAAAGTAATTTGCATCAATTCAAGGGCCTTGGGGAAACCACTGTGTGCTAGAGAGAATGGTTTTCCCAAACTAGGTTCCATATCTCCCTGTATTTCTTTAATTTGTACAATGAACCAAAGATATCCGTCCTGCTTGGCACTGCATTGAGCTCTTCTGGCAATCATAGAGACCTGAGTAGAAGGGAAGCCAACAGAAGCAAGCCTAAGAAAAATAGAATCACAAACCTTTCTGATAATAGACACAATAAATTGCTGGCATTTATTATGTGCCCGGTGCTATGCAAAGCATTTTACCTACATTATCTCATTTAATCCTCATAATTTTTTTTTCATTATACATGGGAAGTCTAAGGTGCTGAAAGGTTGAAAAGCTGGGTCACAATCGCACAAAGTAGCATTGGAGAGTGGTCTGTTGCCGCTGCCTGAAACCACTTCCCTATGTTATACAATGCTCTTAGTGGTTTTGAAAAAGAAAGATCAGGGAACAAAATGAATGGTTTACTTACACAATAATAGAAAGTATTTTCCCTTTCAAATGTTGTAATATATTTTATTTACAATTTTGTCTTCCTATAGCTCATATTTGGCAAAATACTTTTCATAACATATTTAACTGTCAGCAGACTCAGGAGGCAGGCAGGGCAGGTCTTATTGGCTTCATTTTGCAAGTGGAGAAAATGGAGCTCTATAGAGGTGAAGTGACTTGCTCAAAGTCATGCTGCTAATGGAATTGAACTACAGTTCTCTACACTACATCCTCATCACTTCCTATCATGCCATGCTACCTCCCTTATTGTAGGCTAGCTGGTTGGTAAGCATCTATGTGTGAAAGAGCCTCTCTCTTACAAAGTGAAGAAAGTGATCTGCTTTCTATGTAAACAGTAAAATATTTTCTTCTTTCCATCTTTCTTTCAATGTTGCAATGTGGATGGCAATGAAACAAATATATTGGAAACTGGGTTATACTGATACAGATTCTGTTCATCTGAAACTCATAGACTATCCTCTCATGGATAAAATCTTTAGACTGTCATGACATCTTTCAGAGGTGTCTGTGATGATTAAGTTCTTTTCTCATAATGTCAGGGAAGCTGTTTTTTATTGATTAGCTTACCTAGACATATGCTAATGAGACCAAAATGATTTATTTATTTATTTATTTTAAAGATTTTATTTATTTATTTGACAGAGACACAGCAAGAGAGGGAACACAAGCAGGGGGAGTGGGAGAGGGAGAAGCAGGCTTCCCACTGAGCAGGGAGCCTGATGTGATCCCAGGACCCTGGGATCATGACCTGAGCCGAAGGCAGACGCTTAATGACTGAGCCACCCAGCCATCCCCAAAATGATTATTTAGCTTTGCTCTTGTACATAGATTATCCCCGACTTTGACCTTGTTTCCCAAAGGTCACAGGGAAAACAAGAAAGTAGACCAATTTTTAGATACCAAAATTATAAAACTCCATGTTTTCCTTCCCAAACTCAGGACATCAAAAACTATTCATAAATTAGGTATATCTCTGTATATATTTCTATATGAATATTCACTAAGGAGATGATATAAAAAAATGCAAGATTTCTCGAACTCTGTTTCATGAAATCCTAATAGATGTTCTGAGCATCTATTTTGAGGATATTACTACCACTGTGGTGACATGGGTTGCTAGTCTATTAAAGATATGACTCATGTTCTACGTCTCTTCAATTTGATTCCTGTTTTGAGGTGATGCTCTCCATTGGAATTATTTGTATCCAAAGGTGGTTCTCACTCATCAGGTATGAGTTGAACATGTAGCAGCATGACCATGCTATATTTTATATCAAAGTTTGCTTGGTCTTGAATTATCTGGGATGTGCTTGTCACAGTTATTGGCAAATGCCTATAGTTTTTGTGCGTGTGCCCACAGACTTTTTTTATAGCAAATATTTTTATTTTCTTCCCAATTCTGAACTGTAGTGGAAATGTCATGTTTCTGACATTTAGGAAACAATGCCTTTTTTTTTTTTTCTGAGTATATACTCCTATTTTTCTTGGGCAAATAGCCAAACTCACTACCATATGACTTTAGTGGTATTGTCTCCATTGTCATCTTTAGGAATGGGAATGTAGCTCCAGCCTGAGCATCACATTCTTCTGTGCAGGAATCTTTTTATTCTCAATTCAGGCCAATGTGAGTCACACTAAATATTATGTAAAAGATCTATCCATTCCCTTATCCTCCACTAGATACACACATACAAGGAAGAAAGCCTGAACCTGCTGGCAGCCATCTTGTCACCATGAAGGGCCTCAAAATGCAACCAACAAGAGAAACACAGAACAGAGAAATGACAAAAAATCAAGTCCTCAGATTATCTGAGTTCCTTGATTCATCTATAGCCAAGTGCCCTTAGATTTTTCAGTTAGGTGACTCTTTTCAGCTTAAATCAACTGGAACTGGGTTTTTTTGTCATTTGCAACTGAGATGGTCCTCACCAATGCAGCCAGAGAAAATATGGAAGCTGAAGGTAGAGTGCAGAGCCCCTCTATAGTATTAAAAGCTATAAAGTCCCATGAGTTTGTTCTAGAGCTTCAGGTTCCTGTTCAATGTTGACCATTGTTAATGGAGCATATAATGGTAGTCTGCTCATAGAGCACATGTCCAAAGTCTTTGGACTTTGGACAGGAAACTGGTGAATAGGGATGCTACGACTTTCCTGCCATGAGATCCAGTGATAAGTTTCTAAGCTTCAGTGTCATCTGTAAAAGGACTGTTGGGAAGATTAAATGAGATGACATGTATACAGTAAGTGACCTAGCTGCCCAATAAATGTTTATTTTACAGGCAACTACTTTTTACAGCTTTACATACATCTCACCTACTCACCCTATAGTGCATGAAACAATGCCTACTTTCCCATTCCTGCCTTAACATATTCATTCACTAATCAATTTTAGTCTCCAATGAGTACCTATAAATAACCTTAGTCTTTTATTTAAATTACACATGATTATATACCCATGAGATGCAAAGTAAAGAGCTTGCAATCTCTAGGGGTTCAGGGGCCTGCTTTAGGTATTGAAATTTGTCTTCTTCCATAGGTTTCCAGGAATGTAATTCAGTTTAGAGCATGGCCAATCTGGATAGTGCCATCTTCCTCATGCTGGAAAGATTACTGAGACGTTCTTACAAACAATAAAAATTAATGAGAAATCATTGAGACCACCTTTGAAAAATTTTGTGGGGAAATAGGTAGTTTTTAATCAAGAGGATATATTTCATTAATGTATGACCTTGAACCTAATTTTTAACCTAGTCTTAATCTGCCCATGACATGTTGACCAGCTGTCTCAACAGGAAGCTACAAAGTCGGGTTCTATTATTTCTGCTAACTTATTCTTTGAGAAGCGAATTCTTTAATTTTCCTCTAGAGAGTCTTCCAAAAGACTTTAGGTATTTGCTGTTGAAGTCCCTGAAACAACAGTGGAAGTCAGTGTTTTCAAGTTCTAACAATTAAAGGAACAAATCACAGATGCTATCATTTGAAATTAGGTTTTTCTTTACCTGCTGGTGTGCTAAGTGAAATTATAGATGATTTAAGTAGTTGGGACTTTCAGAGGAACAGAGGGAAGATGACTGAAAAATCTCAAGTGCTGTGGAAGGGAAGAGAAGGAAACAAAGTCACAGAAATTTTCAAAAAAACTTTCTAATCTGTATATTCGTAATTTCCTTGGCTCTAATCTTTAATTCCTATTTTATTATTTTCCTGTATTGTCTATCAGGTTTTTCTTTCTTATCGTGGGACTAAAGAGCAGGATGTAGTGCAAGTATCTATTTGAAATGTCAATTCCTAACGCTCTATCAATCCTCTATATAACCAGACACCAATAAAAAGGTTTTAAACATTTATTAAGTTATAAGTACATGAAATCAATCTTTGCATCTGTGCTCAAACTAGTGGACATAATAGTTCAAAGATTCTGCAGAAGGGAAAGCATAAGGACCAATGGATTGCCCATATTGGTTACTTAAAATTGATTCTCTCCAATAGAGTCAAAGTGACTTAAAGTTCTATTTATTTATTTTTCTCTCTCTAGGCACTCTTTAGCAGATTTCTGTATAGTTTGAACATATTGCAATGGCCATTAATTGCCTTTTTGCTTACTTGTTTGCCTGGATTTTTCTTAAAGCTAGAAATTTCTTTAATGTAGGGACTAATCTTGGTCACCATTTTATTTCTAGCAGAACAATGCCTGGCACATGGTGGGTACTCAATAAATATGTCTCAACTAAGTGAAGGAGGGTAAAAAATACTCGCTAAACTAAATTGAGCACAAAAATGTTGATATTTTAATTTTATTGTGCCGTGGAATACATTCACCATGACAATAACAAAACAGGCCATAGGCCACTGAACAGATATGGATACTAAAAAGAAACTCTCATCAGCTATTTTCAACATCTCAGTCAAAAATTTTGGGATCTCTTTTTCTTACAAGTAAGCTGAAATTGTTTCTTTCTCTTTTCTCTTCCTCTCCTCTTCTCTCCTCTCTTCTCCTCTCCTCTCCCCTCCTCTTTTCTTTTCTTCTTTTTTCTTTCCTTTCCTTTCCTTTTCTGTCTTTCCTTCCTTCCTTCCTTCTTTCTCTGTTTCTTTTCAAAGTTGGCCCTGGGGCATGGTGTTTCCCAAACCTCAGCCTGCCAAATCCTCTAGTCTTCTTTAATAAATGTTGCCATTAACATTCTAAACACATATTTTTACTTGTAGGTGCACAAGTACTTATGAAATAAAAAATAACCTTAAGAATCATTTGATTGGCACTCAACACCCAGCAGCATATAAAAACAAATTAAATTCTATAAAATACTTGTCCTAAAAACCTACAAACATTCCTGTTAAATGAAAACAAACCAACAGATACCTATGAGATGCAGAATACATGCAGAATATGTACTTATTAAGTTTAAAACACGGTCCCCTCAAAGTGAGCAGAGCTGGGTTCTAGTTCTTTCTGTTGTATTTTGAACAATTCACCTTCACCTTCTATCCTTGGGTTTTCTTCAAGTGCAAAATAAGAGATTTGTAGCAAACGATTTTCAAGGTCTCTTTCAGTTTTAAAGTTCTATTCTTCTATGATTTATCTAGAAAGTAATTGGGAAAAATTATAATTATAGAGTCTGCAGTCTGCCCCTCTTCTTAGAGCAATACCTATTTTATAATAGGTCCGTATCTGTATTCACATTATCACCATAATGTTTTGCATGTATTGATAGTTCATTTGAGGACATACATGTAACATCATTGTTACCATTTTGCCTTTTGCTTTTTTTTTTTTTTAAGTCAAACCATGTTTAAAGATATCAAAGTCTCTTCTCTCTCTGAAAGTGTTGGCTCTAAGTTCCTTGGATGCTTGAAGAATGCTGAGATATAGTGAAAATCAATTCCATTTCTATTCTTTACAACCATGCTGTAAAGAAAATCATATCATGAGTGAGTATTCATTTGTATAGTCAAGATCCTTTCTTAGGTTTCTGTTCAATAGGAATGAAACAGCCTTAAAGTTTACATTTTGCCTCAGTGTAGGAAATTTTATATAGCTGTAATGAATGGAGAGTAATTTTGGAAATTTTTTTTTTTCCTAATGCCTTTCAAGGTGATACTTTACTTTCAGTTATCCCTAAGGGATTATAGAAATCTCAAATGCTGTATAGATTTTTTTCATATTCTCATATACATTGTACCCATGATAGTCATAGACATTATACTCATGAGGTATGAATCCAAAGCAAACCCACGTCTCATGTGAGGTTATTGTGGTTGACTACATGGATTACATTAGAGCTTAACTGATCATTCCTGACTATTTGATAGTTATTTACACAATACGTATGATGGGATGTTTGTTCAGCTTTATTGTGTTTTGTATATTTTTCATCACTGATTCAATGCAGTAGTACAATATAATTATTTGATGTTTTATAACAGTTAAATAACATAGATGTTTAAAAAATGATTATTTTTTGTACCGAAAATGTTAATTAAATTTTTACTTATTTGAAACGATTAAACCAACATCTGAGTGTCTTCCAATAAAAAGAACATGAATTTTTGAAATATTTTTAAGTCAAAAATATTTGATACCTTTAATGAAGATCAGATTGGTAATATTAATTTTTAAAAATCTTCAACATCTGAGAAGGTTTATAAACCGTCAGAATAACATAGTTTCTTAAGAGTCTCAAAGTTGTGTTCTTCAGTCAGCAATCATGTGCTGTTTGGTGGTTTGTCAAATGAACCAATTTCCTCCTCTGAGTCTTCGTTCAGATTTCTGCATGTCTGGGTCCCCTTCTCTTCTGCGAATTCTTGTTCTCAGTATTTGGCATTAAACTGAGTGATAAAATTAACCACTTTATGTTCTTTCCATTTTATCACTTTCATTCTTGCAATATAAATTTTCTTTCCCTGCTGATCTACAGAAAGTCTCTTAAAATTCTGCCAGTCAGCTAAATTATTTAAGGTGGTAAGTTGGAAATGTGTTAATGTCCTTAGCTGGGGAGCATAATTAGAAAATCCATTATTAAATCTTCTGTTTATATTTTATGGTAAATAATAACCATAGCACTATGAAAAGTATGAAGTTTTTGGAATTAGAAAAGTCTGGATATGAAAGCTAAATACATCATTTACTGGGTATATGGCACATTATTTTACATACCTAAGCCTAATTTCCCTCATTTATATAAAAGGTAAAATAAAAAAAGGTAAAACCAGACAAACCATGAGAGACTCTTAACTATGGGAAAGAAACTGAGGGTTGCTGGAGGGGAGGTCGATAGGGGGGATAGGGTAACTGAGTCACGGGCATTAGGGAGGGCACCTGAGGTGATGAACACTGGGTGTTGTATGCAATTGATGAGTTACTGAACTCCACATCTGTAACTAATGATGTACTATGTTGGCTAATTGAATTTAAATTTAAAAAAAGATAAAACCTCACAATATAGTAAGAATAGAAATAATTTGTCTAAACTATCCAGCAAAATGGCTAAGACATAGTAGGTACTCTCTTTAGTGACAACCATTTGGCACTTATTGTGGGGGCAATGAATATTATTATTCTAATATGTTTAGGTATGAATTGCTCAGCATTGCTGTGAAAGGCAGAGATTAAATGAGCCTGGGTTTCTGTTGGAAAATACAAGCTATGAAATTAAACTATGTTCTTTCAGTTATGTCCAAGATAGAGTAACTTTCAGTTATGTCCAAGATAGAGTAACTTTCAGTTATGTCCAAGATAGAGTAACTGATTAGATTTACACTCCCAATAGAAATTATGAAAAACAAAAACAATATATGAATGGTTTTCAAGACACTGGATATCAGGGAAGTGAGGACACTGATCCCTGAGAGCTCGGAAACAAATACAGGGAGCTCTATGATTGCCCAGTGTTCCAACCTTCAGAGTTTCTAGGCCATACTGCTAGGTTGTAAAACTTCTTAGAGTTGAGTCAACACAGCTCAGGTTTTGGAGAGAACAGGGCAGCTTGAGTTTGCAGGACAGAGTACTGGTGAGGAGAGAGCTGCCCACAGACAGAACTGCAGAGACCTGCAGATGGTTTCCCTCAAGTATTCAGCTGAGTATTGATCAGCATATGTATGTGAGGAAACTACCCAAGGCCAGGGAAAGAACCACCAGGGATTAGGGCTGGGAAAAGTGCCAGTCTTCACCAGCCAGACTGGAAAACCTCATGATTAATAGGGCATTGGGTATAGTACTCTACATTTCTTGCCTTAGTGGGAAATAATTAGCCTAGATTGAGCACTGTCCTAGTGCTGCTGAACATTCTTTAAAAGCCAAACATAAAAGGATCAAAATATCTTAACTTTGTACTATAACAAAGCTCAAAAATACTTACAGAAAAACAAATGTCCAACACCCAGCAAGGTAAAATTTACAATGTTTGACATTCAGTAAAAAATTACCAGGCATGAAAATATGACTTATAATAAAGAGATAAAGCAATCAATAAAAAAGATCTAGAGCTGGGGCGCCTGGGTGGCTCAGTCAGTTAAGCAACTGCCTTCGGCTCAGGTCATGATCCTGGAGTCCCGGGATCGAGTCCCGCATTGGGCTCCCTGCTCGGCGGGGGGTCTGCTTCTCCCTCTGCCCCTCCCCCCTCTCATTCTCTCTCTCTCAAATAAATAAATAAAATCTTAAAAAAAAAAAGATCTAGAGCTAACACAGATACTAGGATAAACAGAAAAAATACTAAACACATAACTTTATTCCATATATTCAAAAAATTTAAGTAGAAGCCAGGAAAACAAAACAAAACCCAAAACAAAACACAATCTAACCTCTAGAGATGAAAACTACAAAGTGTGGATATGATTATTGGCAAATTAGATATTGCACAAGAAAAGATTAGTAAGTTTTAAGACATAACAGTAGAAACTATGCAAAATGAAAAACAGAAAAGATAATTTAAAAAGATGAACAGAACATCAGGTATGGGACAATTTTCTGCAGCTTATACATGTATATTTGGGATTTTCAAAGGTGGGAGAGAGAGAAAAATATTTGAAGAAATATAAGCTGAAAAATTTCCAAGTTTTATAGAAATTATAAATCTACAGGCACAAGAAGATTAATGAATCACAAGCATAAGAAACACTAAAAAGACTACATCAAGTCGCATAATAATCACAATGCACAAAAATCGTGATGGAGAAAATCTTAAAAGCAGCTGGAGGTGGGGTTGGGGAAAAACATCTTGCATTCACAGGAATAAAAATAAGAGAACAGCTGATATCTTGTCAGAAAAAATAAAAGCAAGGCAGAAAGCAGTGGAGCAATATCTTCAAAGTACTGAAAGAAAAGTAACTATCAAGCAAGAATTCTATACCAGTGAAAATATCTTTTAAAAATGCAGATTAAATATTTTTTAGACAGAAAAACTGAAGGAATTCACCAACACACTTGCCCTACAAGAAATAAAAAAAAGTTCATTCAGACTGAAGAAAAGCTACACTAGATGAAAATATTGATCTACATAAAGGAAATGGAAAGCATTGAAAATAATGTATGTATGTGTATATATATGTATATATATAATTTTGCATTATAATTTAAAACTCACTAAAAGATAACTTACTATTTAAATAAAAAACAGAGTATTGTAGGGTATAAAACATATGTAAAAGTAAAATGTATGGCCACAATCTTACAAAGGTCAGGAGGGTTTAAATTCAAGTGTACCATTCTTAAGATTCTTATGCCATACATGAAGTGTTCTAATATTACATGAATGTCAAGTCTGATGAGTTAAAGATATCTACTACAAGCCCAAAGAAACCAATAAGACAACAAAATAATTATAGTTTAAATAGCCAACAAAAGGTAAAATACAATAATAAAATATTCTAAAGAAGGCAGAAGAAGATGGAAAGGGAAAGAAGAAATGGGAAGAAGAAAGGGATTATCAGAAAAAAATAATCAATATGATAGATTTAAACATAACCATATATCAATAGTCAAATATAAATGATTTAAATACCTCAATTAGAAGGCAGAGAGTAAAAAGCAACACCCAACTCTATGCTGCCTGATGGAAAAGGACTTCAAATATACAAACACAAATAGATAAAAGTAGAACAATGAAAAGATACAGCATACTAACACTAACAACAACAAAAGCTGGATTGGATATATTAATGATAAGGTTACTGAGCAAATAATATAAAGCATGAGGAATGTCATTTAATAAGTATAAAGGAGTCAATTTATAAAGAAGTCCTAATGAATCCTAAATATTGATGCATATAATAAGAGTTTTGAAGTATATGAAATAAAGCTAATAGAACTGCTAGAAGAAATACAGAAATCCAAGAATAATCAGAGGTTTCAATAATTGTCTCTCAATAATTGATAAAATAGAGTAGGCAGAATGTCAAGGATATGAAACACTTAATACTGTCAATCATATTGGCTTAATAGTTACAGAATACCATACTCAAAGGCAGCAGAATACGCATTCTTTATGGGTACACATGGAATATTTATCAAGATAAGATACATTCTTGGCCACAAAACGAACCTCAATAAATATAAAAAAAAAATCAAGTAATAGAAGTATGTATGTTCTTTCACCTTTGTGGAATTAAATCTGAAATCAGTGACAAATAGACACCTAGGAAATATCCAATATTTGGAAACTAGCATATTCTAACTCATGGTTAGAAGAAGACATGTTTGGAAACTAGTGTACTCTAACTCATGGTTAGAAGAAGAAATCAAAAAGGAAATAGGAAGTATTTTCAATTTAGTGAATATATAAATATATCAAAATTGGCAGATGATGCTAAAGTAGAACATAGGCTGTTTATAGAAAACACTTGTATTAGAAAAAGGGAAAATTCTCAAATTGATTATGCCAGATTCTACCTTAATAAACTATAAAAAGAAGAGCAAGTAAGCCCAAAGCAAGTAGAAGAATGGAAACACTAGACACTAGAGCAGACATCAATGACATAGAAAACAAAAAATCTTAGCAAAGATTAATAAATCCAAAAACTCATTATTTGAGAAAATAAAAATGATGAACCTCTCACTAGACGGATTAGGAAAAAACAACCATGGAAAAGAGAAATTACCAATATCAGGAACAAAATAAAATTAACTACAGAATTTGAAGATATTAAAAAGATAGTAAGGCATTATTAACAACTTTATGATTAGAAATTCAGCAACTTAGAGGAAATGTTATAATACCTTGAAAAAATAAATTGCCAATGCTAACTCAAGATGCAATAACCCAAATAACCCTGTCTATTAAATAAATTAAATTTGTTTTAAAAACGTTTCCACAGAGAAAACCAGCTCAGATAACTTCATAAGCCATTGGTGGATTCTGCCAAACATATAAGGGAAAATTAATACTAATTCTGCACAGGCTCTTCCAGAAAATTGAGACAGGGGGAATATTTCTCTTACTTATTCTCTTATTCTATGTGGTCAGCAATACCTTAATACCCAAACCCACTGAATACATTACCAAAAAAAAAGAAAAAAAGAAAAAAAGAAAAAAATCCTTCATGCCAACACACCTCATAAACTTACATTTAAAGGGGTGGCTGGGTTATGAACATTGGGGAGGGTATGTGCTATGGTGAGTGCTGTGAATTGTGTAAGACTGATGAATCACAGACCTGTACCCCTGAAACAAATAATACATTATATGCTAAAACAAAAAACACATTTAAAAAACCCCACCACTTTAGCAAATCAAATTCAACTATACATAAAAACATGACCAAATGTAGTTTATTTTAGGAATGCAGTTGTCTTAGTATTTGAAAATCAATGTAGTCCACTATACTAAAAACTATAAAGAGAAAATTACATGATCATCTTAACAGATACTGAAAAAGCCTTTAACAAAACCCAATCTCTATTCCTGTTAACATCTCTTGGCAAAGTAGGAGTAGAAGAGGGCTTTCTCAGACTGATATGGGCATTTTTGAAAAACCTACATTAAAATCATAAGCAGTTGGGAAAGAACAAATGACTTCCCTTTCACATCCAAATAGCAAAAGACTGTATGATTTTGGCACTTCTATTCAACATTGTATGAGATGTTTTAGCAAGTGCAATAAGATATGAAAGAGAATTAAGAAACATCCAAATGTAAAGAAGATATAGAACTATATATACAGGTAAAAATAATTATCTATACCGAAAGTCCAGTGGAATGTCCAAAAAAAAAAAAAAAAAGCAACAGGATCTAATAATTTAGTTTAGCAATGTTTCAGGATCTAAGACCAATGTACAAATATCAATTTTATTTCTAAATGCTAGCACCAAATAATCAGAACTTAAAAAATGCATACTAACTACAGTAATATTTTTAAAAGAGAAAGAAATATTTTGGAATAAAACTGACCAAAGGTGTGAAAGTCCTGTGCACTAAAAAATACAAAACAGAAATTAAAGAACTAAACAAGCAGAAAGACATACCATGTTCATGAATCAAAAGACTCAATGTTGTTAAGATGTCACTTCTCTTCAAATGAATGTAAACATTCAATGCAATGCCAATCAAAATAGACTTTTTTTGGGGGGGGGTAGAAACTGATAATTTGATTCTAAAATTCAGTTAGAAATGCAAAGGACCTAGAATAGTCAAACTAACTTCAGTGGAACAAAATGGAGAGTTCAGAAATACATGAAAATGTATATAGGACATATTTGGACAACTGATTTTTAGCAATGTATTTGGACATATTTGGACAACTGATTTTTAGCAAATGTACAAATAAAATTCAGTGGAGAAAGAATAGACTGTTCAAGAAAGGGTGCTAAGACCACCGGATAGGGGTGTCTGGGTGGCTCAGTCATTTAAGCACCTGACTCTTGATTTCAGCTCTAGTCATGATCAAGCCCTGCACTGAGTGCGGACCCTGCTTAAAATTCTCTCTCCCTCTGCCTGTCCTTACCCCCAACCTCAAAAAATAAAAAATAAAAAAATAAAACAACTAGATATACATATTAAAACCAAAACAAATCTTCAATCAATTCCTTGTATCATATCCACAAAATGAATCACAGACCTAAATATAAAAATCTAAAACTAAAACATTTCTTGAACAGGAAAAATGTTTTTGACTTTGCATTAGGCCAAGATTTTTTAGTTACAACACCAAAAGCACATTTCATGAAAGCATACATTGGTAAATTGGACTTCATCATAATTAAAAATTTGCTCTCTTCAAATTACACTGTTTAGGGGATGAAAAGATACAGCACAGACTGGGAGAAAATATTTGCAAAGCATATGTCCAATAAAGGACTTGTCTCTAGAATGTATACAGAACTCTCCAAACTTAATAATACAAAACAAACAACCAAATTAAAAAAAAAAAAAGAAAATGGGCAAGTGTTTTAAGCAGATATACCTCTAAAAAAGATATACAGATGGAAATTAGCATATGAAAAGATGTTCAACATTAGGCTGATAGTCATTAATAAAACGCAATTTAATACCATAATGAAATAGTAATACACTTATATTAGAGTAGCTAAAATTAAACAGGATTGATGATCCCAAGAACTGTGAGGATGCTGAGGAACTGGCATTCTCATGCATTTTTGATGGTAATTTGAAATAATACAGCCACTTTGAAAGTTTGGCATTTAAAAAAAAAAAGAAATATGCACCTACCTATGCGCCTAGCAGTCTACATATAGGTATTTTAGCAATAGAAAATAAAGCATATATCTATACAAAAACTTGTGTAAGGATGCTTATAGTTTTATTTATAATAGTCAAACACTACACTACATCAAACACTAATGATGTAATGTATGGTGATTAATATAATAAAATAAAATTAAAAAAAATAGTCAAACCCTAGAAACAACCCAAATGTTCATCAAGAAGTGAATGGATACATAGTGCTGTGGCATAGCTATGTCATGGACTACTTTTCAACAATAAAAAAGGCATAAACTATTGATAAATGCTACAACATGGATGAATTTCAGAATAATTGTGCTGAATGAAAGAATTCAAGCAAAAGAAAGTACATACTGAATTATTCCACTTGTACAAAGTTCTAAGAAATGAAAATTTATGTATAATGACTGAAAGCAGAACAGAGGTGGCCTGGGATAGGGTGGGGCAGAGAAGGGCTGGACAGAAGGATAGAGGGACACTAGGAAAGTTGTGGGAGTGATAGACATGGGCACTTTCTTGACTACAGTAATGGTTTCACAGGTATGCATACATCAAAACAGCAAATAGTATGCTATAAAAGTGTAGAGTTCATTTCATGTCAGCTAGACCTCAATACACCTGTTTAAAAAGATGAAAATAGTCTTAAATGTAATTATGGCTTATAAAATGTTAATAGTTACCATTAACTATGGAAAGAATAATTCAGTTGAAACAATCACTTCTTCATATAGATCAGTAAAGGCAAACATGATGAATGAAGAATGAATTATCAGTAGTTGTGTTCATGTCACATTGCTCTTCCTTTCCTTACTGTACTTTCTCTAGTGATTTTTGCTATCTTTAAAAGTCATTTGAATTTAGCTTTCAATGACCATGACTTTGTTATTAAGAAATACCTTTAGGTCTGATCATTCTTGACAGCTTCACCTGAGTATCATCTCCCTGGTATCTCCCACCTAGATAATTTCTAATCCCTGGAGGACCTGCCTTGGCCCACACAGGGATTTACCATTCCTAGATCCTTGCCAACCGAAGTGACCTTGCTTTAACTACAGGGTATTTTGTGTTCTAACCCTTCCTTTTCAGCCTTGTTGTATTTCTTGTCCTGGTGTAACATTATTTCAGATGACATGGCTGGTAATTATTTCAGCTTTTATCTTCCTCCCACCCATCCTTCATTTGAAAGAGAACAGACTCCCTAACAGATACCTGAGAAGATATAAATGGGTCTCAGGCTTTGAGGTTCAGAATCACCTGGAAGGCTTGTCTAGATAGAGAATACCAGGTCCCACTCCCAGAATTTCTGATTCTGTAGTTTGGGGATGGGTTCAGAAATTTGCATTTCTAACTAGTTCCCAGATAACGGTGATGTCACTGGCACCCAGCGGGGGGGGGGGCGCAGGGGGTGCTACTTTGAGAACTATGCTTAAACACTACTGGCTTTGAAGTTGGATGGAACAAGGTTCAATCCCAGCTGCATGTCCGAAGGTAATTTATTTACTTTAGTCTCAGTTTGCTCCCTTGCAAATTAGCAATTATTATTGTTACCTCTTTATAGGATTATTGTAAAGATGAAATGTGTTAATATCTGCAAAGCACCTAGAATGCATGAGGATTTAATAAATAAAAGCTAGCATTACTCTTAGTAGATGAATTATCATTATTAGACCACTCATTGAGAGGATATATGAGAAAAGACAAGTACTTCCCTCAGCATGTGCCATCCGCAGACACCTCTTTCTCTTTCAGTCTCTTAAGACTCATTGTTCCCTCACTTATCTATCAGGCACCCAGGCATTCTCTCTCTGGTCCAGTATCTTCCTACTGTCTCCCTGTTATCCCAGGTTTACTCTTCTCCACATTTAAACTCATTAGGCCTGTGTTTGATGACTTAGTCATCTGATAAGCCTAAGAAAACCACATGTAGCTTAACTGGTGTCATTAGTACCTGGTGTTTCTCCCAGCGATTGTCCTCAAATTTTTAGTGACATCAGTTTTAGCAATGAAAGAAATCATGAGCGTGGAAGTGTTTGTGAATGTGTGTGTATGTGGACATGTACTTTGGCAGGCTGGAAGGGGGATACATTTCAGATGACACTGCATCAGGGGCTGATTGCTTCACTAAGCTCAGGGACCTAACTATTGCATTTACTGGGAGCTAAAACAGAATCCAATTAAGTTTTTTTGCCATCGACCTGCAGGAATTCTGGCTGGAAAGGCTTGCGTGCTCTATAACTGCAGCTCTCCTCCGCCGTTGCTTTTCATTCTTATCTGTCTCCACTCTTAAAGAAACTATCGAATCAAATCAAAGCAGACGGGTCAAAGCAAGCCGACACCAAGAACGCCACACCTTAATCACATGACATCAGGCCCTAGTGCCTACATCTTGCTCCTGTTTAAAATCCTCACACAGGGGGCGCCTGGGTGGCTCAGCCGGTTAAGCGTCTGCCTTCGGCTCAGGTCATGATCCCAGGGTCCTGGAATCGAGCCCCGCATCGGGCTCCCTGCTCCGCGGGAAGCCTGCTTCTCCCTCTCCCGCTCCCCCCGCTTGTGTTCCCTCTCTCGCTGTGTCTCTCTCTGTCAAATAAATAAATAAAATCTTTAAAAAAAAAAAAAATCCTCACACAGAAAGTTGGGAGTGAGGCAGGCTTTGGAGATTTGGATACAACCCTGCCGACCATTTTGTTATTTAATGATGTTGGAAACTAACTGAGCTTAGCCTTCCAGAAGACAGGTGTGTTGCTTTATGGCCTTTCTGCATAACACATAAAAGTGACGGGTGAAAGGAAGGGAGGACTCAGGGTTGGCTGGTTATCTACCCTGACAAGCAGCAGCATTTATGGGGGCTCTGTGCCATCACCTTGTACAAATGAAGCTCATGTAAGCAAAATAAGTATGCGTGCAGGAACCTCCCATTTCCCTTTTCTCAACTGAGGGGCATCCAACCATAAATATGTTTCAAAAGAGGTTTAACATTTCTGATAAATTGATTTGAAGCAGCTCAGAGCTACTTAAATATCAGAGGTCTTACTGCAAGGGCTCCCTGCCTCAGCCACAGCAATCCTTGGAGAGTCTCCCAGTCACTATACGCTGGAAAAGATATTGGTTAGCAAGTTTCCTTTGTCCCTGTTTAAGCCCTACTTCTGATTTCTTTTCCAGTTGCACAGTCTGATTCCTAGAATTAAATATTATCCCCTGCAATCAGGTTTTCTCCCTTTGCCCCTGGGATCAAGTCCTATTTTCTGAATTTGTTTCATGTCTTCACATTAAGTGCAGTAGTTTTTACCAAATACTGACAAATCACATATTCAATCAATGCTTGTGGCTTCTTTAACTGTTAAAAAGTCCAATCCCTATTGTTAGATAAAACATACCATTAAGGATAATATTAGCTAAAGTGTTATATTAATTTTTCACTAAAGTGACCCATTTGTTACATGCAGCCGGTTCTTAAGAAAAAGAAGCTTTAGGTATCTGTGGCAAGATCATAAAGCAGTAACATAGCAAACTGGACTCAGTTTCCCCTGGCAATCAGCCTGTCTCTACTAGATCACGTCAATGTTCCTCTCATCAATATATGTACCACTAATCTTGGTGGTAAACTAAAGCAAACTTAAATTAGGAAAGAAATCTTCTGAGGAGCACCTTCCTTCCCGTCAATGCAAAGCATCCTAGACTCTCCATAGGAAAACTCTATGAAATGGAAGACTAATACTTTTCAAAAGTAACTAAGTTTAAAATAACTCAAAGAATCAAATTTCCTATTTAATTTTAGCTCTTCCAAAGGCACAATATGGGGGTTTATTTATTTATTCAAAAACATATATGTATACCTACCACATGTTGTAGGTAGTGGGGATACAGCAGCAGACAGAAATTGTTGCCTGTGTGGAGTTTATGCTTGTGTGAGGAGGTGGGGACAAGCAAATAATAAGTAAGATATATACTATGCAGATGATGATAGGTGTGATGGAGAATGAAAAAGCAGGGAACAGGAGTGGAAAGGGGTGGTTTGGTTGTTACCTTATAGCCCCCAGAACCATATGGGGAAGAGAGTCTGGGGGGATGAGCAACCCAGAGTTCTGGGTCTCTTCACTAATGACAAGGGATGTAGAAAGACCAGGAGGCTTGGTCTTTTCTGCAAGAAAGGGAATCTGGGAATCTGTGCCTCAGGGATAAGTCTGTCAGAGACTCCTGCTCCAGGCCTCTGAAACTTCTGAGAAAGAGAGTCCAACCTTCCCAGAGGCCCTCCAGGTTCATCCTGCCCAAGTGCTTCTGAAGACATTCAAATTCAAAGGTCAAGGGATACTATTTAAATTACAACCTTGTTTTATTTTTATCTGACTGTGCAACATTGACACTAATTAGTGAGGGGGAAAGTGGTGTGGGTGTTGGGACACAGCTCGCTCTGGGCCTCTCTGACAATCCTGAGCTTCTACCTGCCAATGTGGACATGAGAGGAAGAAGGACAACTTCGTAATGTGTCTATATCAGAGAGGAGGCTTGGAGGAAGCAAGATTCTGTACCTTAATTTGTGCCTTTATGGTCAGCAGTGACCCATTGGTCTCTCTGGGTGCCTCTCAGAGCTATGTTGATGGGTGGGTTGTAGAAGAGCTCGGGGGTCATTGTGGACTGCTGGACTCCACACCCTTGAGATGAGCAGCTGTACTATACCCTCAATGAAGCTCTCCCATGGCCAATGACTTAAGCCTTCCTTAGAGAGATGAGATTATTTCTAGGAGTTCATGGATCTTGGCAAGACTAAATGCTTTGGCTTCCCAGCCAGACCCTAACCCCACTTAATTACTCCTAGAATCAAATCCAGCTCCCATGGAACCCATCAGTGATCCCAATTGCCCTTTTACCATCATCCCTGGTTCATAGAAGTATCTTAATTAGAGATTACTATATACATTCCTAGAAGTCAGCAATATTCTATAGAAAAGTAACTGAAGAGAGGCTCAAGAATAAGAGAGAAGGTGGGGTTAAGAATAGAAATGCACAGTCAGTTCTGGAAGATATATTCAACACTCTGCCAAACTACTATTTTTGAGCCAGATTATCTTTTAGGTTATACGAATGTTTAGCAACAAGACATTCAGTACGTGTGTGTTCATTACCCTTCCTCCAGTCTCTCATGCACCCCGTGGGATGGTGTGCTGAACTGTATTCATGACACTTGCAAAGGAGTGCATGCGACTCTGTTCTCAAGGGAGCAAGTGTGTGCTTTGTGGGATGACTGAACTCATTCCAAATATTTATGTAGGGAAAAAATAGTCTCTAAGCATTTCCTATATGATGAGGAGGAAACACAGAGAAAAAGTTCATGTTTCTGAATGAGTTGGCCTTCCTTCTTTCATTTTCTGAAGGGCCGGGTATCCCTGATAATTAAAGAAAAGATGTGATTAGCAGGAAATAAATGTGGCATTAATTTTCATTGTGTCAACATTGTAAAATAATGTTTTTGAAATCTAATTTGCTGATGAATTAAGAGGGAATCCTGTTGGTTTAAGACAATGTAAATGTAAATATTTCCCTTCATATTTTGGAGGAATCTTTATGAAAGCAATAGGAAATTATTGTTTGTGGCTCGTTAAAGTAGCTACTTATAATTACTATGTTTTGACATCTACTTTATACCAATATGATAATTCTGACCTTCATTTAAGGAGTCAGTGAAATGCAGACTTTAAAACTGCCTTTCATAGGCTGTTCTTTCATCATGAACTATTTCAGGGGCTCTGTAGCAAATGGATATGTGCCATTGCCAGAAAATTTTTCACCTTCCGTGTGTTTGTTTTATGTATGTTTCACCTGTTACTAATTGTCTACCTAAGAGGAAGTGAGAAAATATCAAATTAAGGTGAAAGACTTGCATCCAACTTTCAGACTTAAAAGGCTGATTTTGGGGGCACCTGGGTGGCTCAGATGGTTAAGCGTCTGCCTTCGGCTCAGGTCATGATCCCAGGGTCCTGGGATCGAGTCCCGCATTGGGCTCTCTGCTCCTTGGGAGCCTGTTTCTCCCTCTACTTCTCTCTCTCTCTCTCTCTGTCTCTCGTGAATAAATAAATAAAATCTTTAAAAAAAAAAAAGGCTGATTTTGGGAAATAGCTTCATGAAAATGTAAATGGAATATTTTTATAATAATTAAGTGAATATAATTAAGTGAATATAATTAACCTAATACAATTAAGTGAATATAATTAATCTAATAATTAAGTGAATATTTTGCATTGCCCTAATAGGTGCATAAAATGGGTGATGAGATTTTCTAAACACTTTATAAAGAATCTCATAGTTGTAGGAGTTGAAAGTCAAATGGTAGAATTATTAGTTAATTAATTGATGGAGTACAAATTTATAACAAGGAATCATAGTGCCATTTCAAGTAAGTGACACATCATCGATTATTATTAAATTATAAAAACAGTGAGAAAGGATTGTGCATAATCTTTTTAAAGAATTTGTCTATTTTCTGTTTTAAACTGTAATTGTAAATCACAGGGATGATGCATGTTTGTTATAGGAGATGTAAAAACAAAAACAATGTAGGTTAGCAAAGGGAAGAAAGTAGAAATCCTCTATTATCCTACTCAATGGATTTAAGTACCACTAACATTTTGAAGTATTTCTTCCTGTCTTTTTCTATATGTATGATATATTTTCTTTTTAACAAAAATAGAGTCATATTTGCATTGGCTTCTGGACCATAGTTTAATTTAATAATATACTTTGAACATGTGCTTTGTGTCTATGGGGAATGTCCTTAATTTTTTTCTATAATATTATTTTGTAATACTTCCTTAGTAGTCAGTCTATGTAGATATACTGTGGTTTTTTAAACAACCACATTATCGTTAAATATTTAGGTTTCAGGTTTTCCATATTATGCTATTATGAATGACTGTGTAATATCTCATTATATACATCTTTATATGCTTATCTGATTATTTTTTTTTATCACTTTCTAAATGTGACATTGATGGATCAAAGTCCTGAACACTTCCATTGCCCTTCAGTGAGGATGTATCAGTTTACACTCCTACCAGTAAGGCACGAGAATGCCTGTTGCATTTTACGTTCCCCAAACTGGACATTATCTTCTTTGTTACTTAATTTGCATTTAAATCTTTCCTGTTACAGATTTTTGTTTGTTTGTTTTTATGTTTAGGAAGACCATTCCTATCCTGAGAATAAGTTAATGTTTACAGTATTCTAAAAATTCCTTAATGATATCATTTTTTTTTATATTTCGATCTTTAATCCAACTGAAACTTTTCTATAATGGGTGAGACAGGAATGTAATTTCACTTAAAAAAATGATTAACCTTTATAATATATTTTTAGAATAATACATTCTTTCTCCAGATACTTGGATGGCACCTTAATTGTATACCAAATTGTGGGCAAATTTCTAATTTTCTAATCTATTTATGTTTATTTTTATTCCATTATTATACTGTTTAAAATTATTATATCTTCATACATTAGTTTAATATATCTGGTAGATTGAATTGCCCAACCTTACCAAGTACATTCTTAAATTTTCCAAGCCTTGTCAACTTATAAAAAAAAAATTACATCATATACAAAATTTGATAAGATTTCCATTTAATTTATCATTAGAGAAATAGCAACCTAACAAATTTGAGTTTTCACATTTAGAAATTTGGTATATTTCCTTATGATTTTTTTGAATAGTTCTTAGTAAGTTTTTGTGATTTTTAAACTATATGCATATATATCCTGCAAATACTAATATTAATGTTTTTTCTTTAAAAACTAGCCTATAATCTGTTGATGCTAAATACATTTATTTTCACAATTTTGAACCATGTGAAATTAAAGCTTAAAAATGTATTACATGAGATGAAAAAAATAAAGGTAAATGGAAGCTAATTAAATTGCAATCCAATACAGATATCTCAATGCGTATTTAAAGGAAGAAGTAAGTTCTTTTTTTAATTGTCAACTAATAACATGTCAAAAGAAAATTTATATCTATAGTTATTTTTACAAATTTTCTAATCATTTTTTATTATTGTAAAACTTGAAATACAACATAGGAAATTAACAACAACACTGCTTTTTTATTATTGTAAAACTTGAAATACAACATAGGAAATTAACAACACTGCTTGCTCATTTGCCATTTCAAATAACTATAAATAGAAATAGAATTTCTGAGTAAAAGTTAATTTTGATACATATTGTCAAGTTTCCTTCCATGGGGATGTGCCAATTTACACATCCACCACCAACAGGAGAGTTTGCCTGTTTTACCACAGTATCAAGAATAAAGTAGGTCATTAAATTTTAGGATTTGTGCCAATGTGTAAGTAAAAAAAAAAAGCCATAAAATTTTCATTTGTATTTTTTTCTAAAATTTGGACAATTTTTCATATGTTTTAGAAACTTTTTTATTTCATTTTTTTTTGGTGGAATGACTTTTGAAATTCTTTGCCCATTTTTAAAATAGAATTGAAACTTTTTTATTTCATTTTTTTTTTGTGGAATGACTTTTGAAATTCTTTGCCCATTTTTAAAATAGAATTGAAACTTTTTTATTTCATTTTTTTTTTGTGGAATGACTTTTGAAATTCTTTGCCCATTTTTAAAATAGAATTGAAACTTTTTTATTTCATTTTTTTTTGGTGGAATGACTTTTGAAATTCTTTGCCCATTTTTAAAATAGAATTGTTGGTCTATTTCCTATCAATTTCTAAGAGATCTTTATGTATGAGTGAGATTAACCCTTTAGGATATAAGTGATAATTTAAAATTAAGATTTTTAATTTTTTTTACAGTGGTGTTTTGTTTTTGTTTTGCCAGGTGGAGATTTTTGTTTGTTTTTAAAATACAGCCACTTCAAGATTACAAATCAAATCATCCAGGTTCTCTTCTTGTACTGTTTTGGAAAATAAGTTTATATATAAATCTTTGTTGCATTGAAAAATTTCCTGAGTTTCAGATAAAGTAGAAGTTTAAAATTATTTCTTTCAGACAACTATCCAGTTGTTCTAACACCATTCCTTTACAAATTATCTTTTCCCATTGATTTGAAATAGTACTTTATCTGTCACATACCAAATTTTCATGCGTTGCTAGGTCTATGAACTCTATTACATTTCGTTGATATTTCAGCATCATATACCAGTGCCACAATTTTATTTTAGTGATACATATATTTCTTGTGTGTGTGTGTGTGTGTATGTGTGTAGAGAGAGAGACCTGTATATTTGTTTTGTACCCTGTTATCTTACTAAATTGTCCTTATAGTAGTTTTCAGTCTATTTTCTTGGGTTTTTCAAGTATACATACAATCATATCACATGATTCTTTTCTAATATATTAGCTAGTTCATATCTACTCTCTATCTGAAACTTTAAATAATAGTGGGCATCCTTGTCTTTTTCCTAACTTATATTGAGAATGCCTTTACTGTTTACCTATTAAACACAATTCTGTCTTTTTGGACTGAGGTAGATAAATTTTATCATGCAAAAATTATCCACTTGGTCTAATTTTATCAAGAATTTTTGTTAATAGCTTTCACTGATTTGTGTCTAATATCTTTATATATGGAAATAATATCTTTCTCTCCAGTTTGGAAATAGGATAAGTTATATTAATGTATTTCCTAATATTGAACTCTTTTTGTAAACTCCACTTGGTCAGGATGCTTAATTATTTTAATCCTCTTCTAGATTCTTTTTGCTAACACAAATGTGCAGTACCATTCCCACAGTCTCTGAAAACGCAATTTTTTCCCATGAATTTGATACCAAAACTCAGCTGGTATTAAAACCTGATTTGAGATCGTATGAGACTCTATATTTATTTAGTCTTGGTATGATTATTATATTTCTTGTTGCAGAAATGTCCATGTGATTGAAGAATGCTGACCTAGACCCACTGGCCATGTAATATACTATACGATATATGAACTCCGTTCTCTTTGTAAAATCCACAACCCAAGGGTTTTAGATTGAGGATTTTGTATCTTATTAGTTCCCTATTACTAATTATAAGTTGCCCTCCACTTATTATTTTCTTAATTTGAATTCTTTAGTTTGTATCAGTGTGATACTCCAGAAAAAAGAAAATTCTGTAAGAGTTTAATTAACATTAGAATTCTTTTATTTAAAGGTTTGATACAACCTTTTAAATTATGAAAATAAAATAGTTTTTTTTGAAAATTCATTCAGTAAAGAGGCTTATAAAATAAAACATCAAAGTTTTTTGCTTCTACCTTTGCACTTTTATTCTTAGTTACTCTTCAGATCATTGGATCACTATTAAAAATTTGGCATGTGTTCTTCCAGAACTTTCCTTATGCCTCATACAAAAACAACAAGGGAGGGTTTAAAAAATTTTTTTAGAAGTCTGATTTATTAAGCTGAATAGCTTTTTATATTTTTTGAACATTTGCATTTTGTGAGCTGTTTGTATACTTTTCTGTTGTTTTTATTATCATCAGTCTGTAAAGGTTCAATGTTTTAAAGAGATTAGTTTTTGTCTTTCCCCCCTTTACCTTCTCACTTTTCCCTAAAAGCAACCATTGAATCATTACTAATGGTCTCTTGTGTATCTACTTAGCTCTTTTTCTATGTACATGCAAATTTTAATATCTACTTAAAATTGTATATATATATTTTTTTAAGATTTTATTTATTTGACAGAGAAAGAGAGACAGGAAGAGCAGGAACACAAGCAGGGGGAGTGGGAGAGGGAGAAGCAGGCTTCCCGCCGAGCAGGGAGCCTGATTCAGGGCTCGATCCCAGGACCCCGGGACCATGACCTGAGCTGAAGGCAGACGCTTAACGTCTGAGCCACCCAGGTGCCCCTTAAAATTGTATATTAATTAAAATGTTTTAAATGTATATCACTTAAAATGTATGTATTATATGTAAAATACATTTTAGTATATTATGCATAATATATAGTCTACTATACATTCCCTGCTTATTTTATATAGCAATAAAAAAAATGCCAGTAGGGCCTTTTTATTTATTTATTTATTATTTATTATTTTTTTTTTAAAGATTTTATCTATTTATTTGACAGAGAGAGCGATAGCGAGAGCAGTAACACAAGCAGGGGGAATGGGAGAGGGAGAAGCAGGCTTCTTGCCGAGCAGGGAGCCCGATGTGGGACTCGATCCCAGGACCCTGGGATCATGACCTGAGCCGAAGGCAGACGCTTAACGACGGAGCCACCCAGGCGCCCAAGGGCCTTTTTAAAGGCTGCAATATATTTCATTTGTCCATTGAAGGACTATTAGGTTTTCTCCCACAGTCTTGCTCTTAAAATGTAGTAAAAATGCAGTACATGAATGTGGGGAAAAGTACAAGAGGAGGGATTTCTGACTTCAAGTTTCATGAAACTTTTGATGGACGGTACCCTCTTAAAAGTTGTTTCTACTTTTCACACCCCTTTTTAAAATACCTTTGCAGATTGGGGGTATTATGAATTCCAAGTTATGATCAATACAATATTGGTATCTCATTTTTACCATTTTTATGTCCCTGGTCCTTGTGAGGTTGGGCATGTTTTCATATACATGTTAGACGTTTGGTTTTCTTCTGTGAGTTTCCTTTCTGTATTCTTTGCCCATTTCCTTCCCTATAGAGTTGATTTTCTGTCATTTATTTCAAGGAGCTCATCGTATATTAGAGATCTTAACAATTACATGTGTCACACGTTTGCTCCCAGGCACCTGTAAAGTCTCTCTCACTTTTGTGTACTGCCCATCCCCTCCGTTGTCTTCTTCCTTTCCATTTTCTCTTTTGCCTAGTCGATTTCCTGCCTTATTTGTGTCAGTACTAAACTAGAAGGGAATAAGGGAAAAGGAATTAAATATTTGAATAGGGCCTTCATTTTAGCTAAAAAGGATATGGAACCTTCTCACTTAGTGTGTATGGAGGATTTTGTGGGTGCTTCCTGTCTATTCCAATTTTTCACAAAGTGACTTCCTTCAGAACCATTAATAATGACTAACTATATATCCCAGTGAAAACAGGGAACTCACTGACATACTGGCTGATCAAATGTAAAAAATACAGGTAGTCATTTGGATGTTCTAATGAACAAATATTTTGTCAATAAAATATATTTTCATTTACCAAATATTTGAAATATTTATATGATGCTCCAAACTAGAATTTTTTTAAGCAAATGCTGTGCTACTTTACTTTTTTATACTATAAAGACAGAAAACCGTAAAGAATCTTCATTAATTCACTTAGAAAGGACTCAGGCTGAAAGATAGGTCAAAGTAACACAATCTTGGGGAAAGATGGGCAGTTAGGAAATGTCATATTTTTCAGGAAGGCATTTGGATTGCTAGCTCTTGCAGAGATATAGAGGAGGGAGAAGCAAAGGCTTAATCATATTTTAAAAAACAATAAATTCCTTTGTCAATTCCCCCCAGTCCTCGCCAAATAAAAAAGTACCTTCCTCTTTCTCCTCTTATTTTTTCTGTGCCCAATCATTCACATTGTCCCTGAATGTTTCTTGTTTTGTTTGCTCTTAAGTAATCTGAGAATGAAGATTTTTATATTAGCTGAATATTGAGTTTTAAGGTCAGGTGTGGTAAATTCTATCATTTTAAACTTTTGTTTTACATCTTTATAGCCTCTTGTTCTTGGCAAGTTATAATTCAGGAAGGCAGAGAAATTGATGTTAGTATGCAAAAGCAAAGTATTTGGCAGCCAAGATAATCAGCATTTATGCAAACCAAAAATGTTCAACATTTATGAAGATTTAAGAAATGTAGAAAATGTTATAGGGCTGTTTACAAATTAAGATTTATTGCCTGCACCTTGAATCCATAGGGTACATTTTTATCTTTTTTTTTTAATCTAAGAAATTAGTGGCACACTTTAAGAGTTTACACTATAATAGGCAAATTAATCTTGTCGTATAGAATGAAAAAGGCTTACCATGTGTTGGAAATTTAAGAAATTGTTCCAATTGTATTCTGTCATAATAAACATCTACCCCTTCCCTCCCCCCATCTCTGCTTTTCCACACATGGGTCATCTGTTTCTGTTTTCTGGGCTAAGCTTACAATGAGAGCAAGCAAGATGGGGCTCCATCTGTTCTCTCAGTAAAAGTACCAGTATCATTGGTGGTCATAAGGATTCTTCAGTGATCCTTAATATGCTTTTCTTTGACAATGATTATACTTCAATTTTTGGGGACAAGTGACTAATTAGTGTCATATAAAAAAAGATAATATGTCATTATGCTACAATCAGAGTTTGTCTTTCTAGTAAGTCCAATTCAGGTTCATTTCCCTTATTAAAAAAAGAAAAAAAGTTTGCTTGGAAATGGCAAAAAGGAACAGAAACTATAGTGTGTCATGAACAAAATTCTGGAAAACTTAACTAATCTTGTTCTCTTAACATGTTTTTCAGGAATATAATGAGTGACTAATCAAATAATTGAACAATTAAAGTCCATTTATTATATGATGTTTTTATACAAAGAGGGTTTCATTTGAAGATAAATTTCTACTCTGGCACATGGAGAGAAGTTGAATAATCTTGGGTGACATCAAATTAAAGGTGATTAGTTGTAGTGGATGATGTGACATTTGATGTAGACATTAACTCTGGATATATTATAGGCTTTGGTGTGGGGTCACTAGGAGGATGTGGTAGTGTATGTGTAAACCCTGCGTTTTAAATATAGGGTCTAGTATGCTTTCAATCTGTGGGTTTTCTAAGTATGCCCAGATGAGAGTTCTTAACTATAAGCATAATTTTGTTTACCATAAATGTGAAACAAAGCCAACCAGGGACACCTAGGGAAGAGAGGATCCTCAAGGACCTGTTTAGACAGTTGCTTCTAGAAAAAAAACAGTCTTCAGTCAAAGACTTGTCAATCCTATTTTTAAAGATTGATTAGGTAGCTGATTTTTTCCTCCTTCTGTCCTTGGAGAAAATGAAAAATAACAGGTCCTCTTCCACTTTAGACTAAACATTCATATACTTTATGACAGTTAGGTCTCCCTTGAGCTTTCTCTTCTTCAGGACAAATTATGCTAACTCCTTGAATCTGTCCTCATAGGTCCTATTTTTCAACCATTAAATCATCTTATTGTTCTTCCCTGGATCTTTTCCAGTTTCTTCAAAATCCTCTAAAAAGTATAAAGTCTTAAATTATATATCTTTACATATATTAGATAGGTTAGGACTTCAGGATGATATTTATTTCCACCTTCTAAGTCAGAAAAGATGGTCACTATGACACAGGTCAGTTGGATGAGAGGAATAAGAATAAAGAGAGAAGGCAAGTGAGCAGTTGAATATTCAACTCACTGGATTCATATGATCAGAAATAGTAAAACTGTGTCTGCAAAAATGTCATGTGTTCTTCCTAAGTCCTTTGGAAGATACTAAAACACAAAAATTATTATAAAAACAACCAGAACTGCTTTTGTTTTTTCTTTAAACAGATACCTCTTTTTCCTATTTATAATTCTATAAAGAAAAAGATTAGCAGGTGAATTAACGTAATGGCAAGTTCAGGACAAAAAAAAGAGGTGGGTGATAGAGGAAGATGAGCACTTGCTAACTCAAGGAAGGGCACAGGTATTCAGCATTAGACTGACCTCAGCTTAATTAAGAGCTACAACCACTTTTTCAAGCAGGTATTAATGACAGGAGGGGGCATTTGTGGATTGTTAGCTAGCATAGCATTATTTTTTTGGTAGTACATGACTAGTAGGAAGAACATGATACTAGCTTTGCTGATATGCTGTCCTGGGTCTGTGGCATTGGATTGTCTTCTCTGTGGCATCACCTTGATTTTGAGTGACCAGTATGATCAGCGTACTGTAGGCATTTCAACCTCTCTATTCCTTAGGGCCAAAAAAGAACCCATAATCTTATAAACTAAGCTCTCAGCTGTCTAATTACTATGAGAGTAAGATTCCAGTGTAATAAAAACCTAGAATAAAAGCCCTAAATCTTCTAGTCTTTCTTACTTCAACTTAAGTGCATTAATGATTGAATTCTGTATTTCTTTAATAATTTAACTTTAAATCTAAAGTTTTCTCTAAGCCCAAAGCAAAATACCTGGCACTTACCCTACTCTCTCTCCTGGGTTATGCACCATGAAATGGGGTGAACTGCTTCATAGCCTCCCCAAGAGAGAAATTAAGTCATTACAAAAAGGTGGTTCTGTGTTCTTTCCAATATCCTCCCTATAAATCAACAGTAAATAATAGGGATCACAACAAAGTCAGCTTATAAGAGATTTAATTCCCCAGATGGAAAGCTTCATGATGCACCCATTGCTGGTTTATTTTCATGTTAAGGTGGGATAAAAATATAAATTTGCCATGCCCATAATGAAGAACCCCAGGCAGATCTTAGAGGGCTCTTGCATCGAATGGTGGGCAGTGGTGAAATATTTGCAGTTCGCACTAACCCCTCTTGGAAAGCTAATGCAGTATGGTCTTACCATTTTTGCAGACAGGACAACATTGTTCTGGTTCATAGACTGGGTTGACACACTCAGGAACTGCGCAGTCTGCTACAACACAGTGAACTTCATTGCTGGGCTCACAGCGACACCATTCACATGGAGAGGGCTAGGAACAAATCTAAAATTAGCCCCTTTTCTCCTATAACTTAATGCTTTGCACATTCATATGCTGTCAGAAGATAAAACATCAGTGTTTATATTGGCTTTACTGTATTAACTCCATTTACCACGTGTATGATTCATTCTTCCCCAATGGAAAGCAACCTGGAAATCCAAGCCACAGTGGGTCGCCGTGTGCCACTCAGGTTGCCGTGAGCAATTGGAGCACACTGGAATGACTCTTCCTATGACTTATATTCCTACTTTCCAAAGAAATGTTTGGACAACTAGTATGTCACCTCCTGGTTTGGTTTCCAGATGTACTGATTGCTCTGCCTTCCTCTGGTAAACAGGAATGATACTGGACCATGTGAAATAAGTTTTTGCCATTTGTCACTTTTTTTCCCCCCAAGAAAGACAAAGATTACTGAGAAAAAAGAAAATGGTAAATGGACATCCTTACCCTTTGTAGGAACTCTTTTCCAAGCTAACCTAGACTCTAAATGGCTTTTTTTCCAATATGAATTTTAGAAGAGATTGCATTTGGGATCCAAACACCCAGGTACTGCCTCTTGAAAGATTTAGTGAATAACTTTCATCTTGCCTGCTTGCTGTTATGAATGAACTGAAATGATTGACTTAAAAAGCCACTACTTAAGAGTCAAAGACTCTAAAAATGGAATTGAAAAGTGATTAATTTAGAGGGGGGAAAAAAGGGCAGAAAACAATTTTTGACTCAACAGTACTTACCAGCCATGAGTGAGTTTGAGATTTTCTGTTTCTTTTCTAGAAACTGCCTAATACCACAAATCATTTCAAGCAGTGACCACTCTGTGACTTTCTCAAGTTCTCAAGTTCTAGCTCTCCTTTCTCATGAAACAGAGGCTTGGAATTCTGGAATAAAAAGTTGGAGGTCTTGGAAGTTATACAGGTCTATATTTCTCAAATCATGCCATTTGTTCTGAGAAAATTCTGCCTCTTGTCCTGTGCCACAGGGCTATATTTCCTCTCTTGCAAACTGTGTTAATTAAAGCTCTCTGCTTTTGTCTCAGTGGCTAATGTCCATGTCAGCTCTTATTTCTTCTTGAACCTGACTATTTGGATAATATCAATGTTTCTTGACTCAGGTAGTCCGTGGGGGTGAACATCTTTCAACGAATTATTTTCAAATTAATTTTACCTTTGCCTTTTGCTTAAAGAATGATAGTCTGGCTTTCAATTATTTTACTTTCAAATTTAGTGGGAATAAGAGAATTAGACAGAATCTGTCAGAAAGTATTGCTATTTCTTAACATGGTCAATAAATTTATTGAAGGGTACAGTTAAGCTCTTTACTGTGTGGTAAAATGGGTTAAGTATCTCAACGGAATCTGTTGGATCATCTTAAGGGCTGGGATTTTCCTGAAGTTACTCTGCTGAATAATCTCAGTAAACTAAGGAAAAGATTTGATACTACAGCTCATTATTTGTTGGAGAAAATGTGAGAAATACTGTGAGAAAGGAAAATTCTTGCTGCTCTCCTGTTCCTTATTTTTCAAACCCCATTGTGTTATCTTAAATCTCCAAGCAAAATGATCCGAAGATGTCCCCCTTTCCTTGATTAATTGCAAAGAAGTATTTTTGCATGGCCTTCTGAAGTACAGCAAGGACTTGGCCTGCATTTATTGCTAATATGAGAGAAAGTAGGAACCACTAATCTCACTTCCACACCCTGCCCTCCCACAGCTGTGACTCTTTGTTCTTGCTGGTTCCTTTCTTGCTGAAGGAGGGGCTGATCTGTACAACTCTAGTGGACTGATTCTGGCATTAAAAATCCCCAAGAGCCCCTAAATTTTCCAATGCAAAATGTTTACCTCAAAGTAACTGTGGCCTTTGAGAAAGATTTATTGGACTATTAGAGTCCCAACTGATAAAGACATCATTCTGATTCAAACAATATTTTTTGACATGATTAACTACTGGATATCATGTCAAACAATTTACCTATATCAACTTATTTCTCATAATAACGCTATGAAGGAAGATTTGTTATTATCTCCATCCCACAGATGAGGACATAGGCTGAGAGAGGGTCAATAACTTCCCCACTCCTGCAGGTTAAGATAGAGGCAGGATTTGAACCCAGGCAGCAGACCTGCTATACCATACTGCCAGTGAGAGCAAGAATCACTATTCTGGGTACTCCCATTGGAATAGTTAATTTTCCAGTGCTTTCTACCCTTCTCCATGCACACCAGATCCAGAGGAATAGCCATTAGGAACTGAATAATTGATTTATGGAAGATATGTACCTCTGCTAAGAAAGAGAATTTCACTAGGGTATTTAGTGCATAAAGAGATTATCATGGAGCCATAGAGCTTTTTAACCTTCTGCAAATGTAAATTAGTAAGGAAAGTATAGTAGGTTGAAGTTACGTCGCCACGAGGCTCACGTTCTTGGGAGCGTTGGCATCTTTAGCCTGGTAACTATACTCATGGGTATCTGGGAGAAGCACAAACAGATAATGGTCCAGTAAGGACCCAGGGGCATCTGTGGGAAGCCAGTGGAGACTGGATGTGTGTGCACTGGAATTCTGAGAAGTGTTCTGAGGAAGAGCTAGGACTACAAGCCTTGGTGATAAAAGTACACCTGATCTTTGAAGGGATCTTGCATAATGAGAAACATAAACTCGGAAAGTAAGAATGTCACCCTAGCCGCTGAGTGACATTGTCCTTGAGTCCTCCTCTGACCATGACTTTATTCATATGTCACACCCTTCCTGGCCCAGAATCTCTTGTCACAAATGTGTCATTTCCTCTTTTGTTTTCCTTAAGTTGTTTTGTTTTGTTTTCAAACCTGTTTCAGTCCGTTTCTTCTTATCCTCAATCTCCATGTGTGCTCCACCCCCATTCTGTACACCTTCTGCTTAGGGGTTTTGAATATCTAATGTGGCACTCTGTTTAAGTAGAAACCATGCATTTTATCTGTAGTTCCTGCTATCACTGAATATATTTGCATGGCAAATTCAAATGCTGTCCCAGCTGCCCCCAAATTTCAAAGGGGTTTCCTACTACATATATATATGTGTATATATATATATGTGTGTGTGTGTATGTGTATATATATATGTATATATACATATAATTATATAAAATTATTTTATAATAGAGTAGAAGGGGGTTCTTTTTTAAATTCTGGTTTAAGTGACTAAGAATCCCAATTTTTCTCCTTTGTATTAAAATGGAAGTATGGCAATACATATCATTTTTTCAATGGTTAACTTCTGAAGACCTTGAGGCTGAAATCCCAATGCCACTGTCTGTGATTTTTGAGAATTCTTAGAGAATTGGATGGGAGATACCAGAACCCTGGGAACAACAGAATGCTCCATGATTTTTTAAAATGCAGAAAGTAGCCTGAGATCTAGTAACTTAGCTTACTAGAATAACTGAGTAACTCCAGGAAAATTGTCAAATATGCTGTTTGTGAGAATTTGGAAGCAAATGTAGTCATCACTAAGAGTCGACATAGGATTATGAGAACATGTTATTGCAGACTGGTTGCAGAGAATTTTTAAAATATTTGTGGTAAATGCACATTTATTTTGTACTCTGAATACACTGAGACTTACTTTTCATATCTGACGAAAGCCTGGATGTTTGGTCTATATAACAATATCATGTGGCATCATTATTTATGTGGAGGCCGTTCCTGACATTGTTTATAGAGCATCCACAAGGAAATAGTCACAGCCTATCAGATTTGTTACCCAAATTCAAACCTCAAAGTGACAAGGTGCAGAGCAGTGTTCAGTTTACTTTCAATTCAGTGAAGTTTAAGGTAACAGAATTCTTACAAGCTGAGAAACTCTGAACTTGGAAAATTAGAAAAAAAAATTTCATTTAGTTGGTTTTGTTTGGGTGGCTGTAATATCCTGGTTAGAAGAAACTTCTCTGTAGACTTAATACTTGAGTTCTAGTCTCAGATGCTTTATCACTAGGTGTGAATCTTGGGAAAATGAGATCACCTTTCTGTGCTTTAGTTTCTTAATCTATAAAATGGGACAGTATTACCAGTCTCACAGAGTTATTGTGAAGCACATAAACTGTGTAAGAAATAATACTATGTTATCATTCATTTGCATACTTATTGATGGCTTTCTGAAAAAAATTTAAAAAGTATAAAATTGGACTATAGCATAAGACTAGATTTAAAGGAATATTTAGGTTATTTTTCTTGTTCAAAGTGGGATCTGATTACAGAGGTGGTTGCAGTAAAGTTTTATAGGGCTTGGTTTGTTGGGGGCTTGGAGGGAGGATTTGTGTACCAGTAGAATTAATTATGTCAGAAACACACTGAAGAAAATTTGTTATAAGAAGCCTCTAGATAAAGACTAATTATGGATGGTTAAAATGACCATTATAAATCACCCAGGGAAAAGAAAAGAAAAGAAAAGAGAAAAGAAAAGAAACAAACCCATTTTCTTTTTCTGATGTCTCAGCATCTAAATAACAACTCAAATACCCTTTCTCTAGGGAGGTCTTCCCTGAATATCTTTCCATCATATCTCTCTCCCTCACATTGCCCATTCAGAGCTCTCATCAATGCATGAGGTTATTTTACTGGTTTGATTATATGTTTGTTTATTTTTATCTGCCTTCCCTACGGATTATAAGCTTCTTGTAGTATATTGATCATTGCTGTACTCTCAGAACCAAGAAGATATCTTAGCCCATAATAGACACTCAATAAATATTTGTTAACATATGCATAATCATTTATGCGTAATCTATCTTTTCTTGTTTGTTAAACCATACCTCTGGGCAGGTTCATTTATGTTCATCATGCATGGGGTAAGATTCTGATTCAGTAAGACATTTGTATTTTATTTAAATATTATAAAGGGCACTTTGTGGGGAAAGGTTTCTGACTGAGTCATGAAATAAGTATTTGGGTTCCAAAATTATGACAGTGAACATAAACTCACTCTCTAAAGGCAATTTGAAATTCACTATATCCACTGTGTGGATCACCAGTTAAATCAATCTTCAAGCACTCCATTGACTAGACTTTCTCGCAATAGATAATTACAGACTTATTGCACTAGCAAATACCATCATAACTAAATTTAGGGTAAGAATACATGCAGAGGAATTCCTAAAAGGCCTGAGAAAAAGCTAGTCTCATTTTATAATGTGTGTTAAGTTTAATGGTTGCTTCTTAAACAAAATGATTATAGTATATTATGAACTATTTTTCAGGAAAACAATACACAACAATCCTGATTTTAAACAAGCCCATTTTCCTAAGGGATGAGTTAGATTACAAAGTCCAACAAAACACATTCTGAATATTCTGAGGAATAAAGCTTGATTCCTAGAAAGCCTTCCGTGAGCATTGTCGAAACAGAAGCAATGGATACATGCATGGATAGGATATATTCTAAGTGCCAAGTTTTAGCACACTAACTACTGTATCAATGGCTTTCCTTCTGACCAAGTGATATTAAGCTTCACATACCATACGGTGCTCCATTCCTTTGATAATTTTGGCAAAAATTATCAAAGAGAATATAGCTCAGATTGTTTTTCTAAAAACTTCCCATTAACAACTATTTAAAATTTGATCTCTACCAAGGAAAAGATACTGCTTTAAGATGCATTCTTCTTTTAGAGATAATTTATGGCATAAATTTTATCACTTTATGGAACAAATCTCATTACTTTCAAAGTGTATGAGAAATTTGGAAGACTATTTCAAAGTTGCTGATGCCTGTCAGGAATCTCACTGTTCACTTCATTAAAATATACATTAAATTACAGAGTACAACAGTATTTAACATCCACTGCCACTCCTGTAGCTAGTAATTTGCATGTGGCAGATGTCACCTACTAATCAATAGAGCCAATGGATTTTAAACAAAATTCACAATCCTCTGAAAGTAAAACCATTGCATCACTGATTAAAATGCTTCTCAGTGTCCTGCATCAAATGGGACTGTAGTGACCTCTTCAGTGATCTGCCCTATTGGTTGGAGCACATTTGAAACACTGAGGTGGTAAGTCTTATCAAATTATGAACAGAGTTGGAATTTCTTTAAGAATTTTAATACTACTGAAGCAAATAGAAAACCAGATGCATAAGGCACCTGGGTGGTTCAGTCGATTAAGTGTCTGCCTTTGGCTCAGGTCATGATCCCAGAGTCCTGGGATCGAGTCCCACATAGGCCTTCATGCTCAGTGGGGAGTTTGCTTCTCCCTCTGTCCCTCCACCCTGCTCATGATCTCTCTCTCTTTCAGGCTCTCTCTCTCACATAAGTAAATAAAATCTTAAAAAAAAAAACCGGATGTGTAGATTTTTTTTTAAGTAACAACCTCAGTTTGTCAGCAAATGTGTATGATGTTATCATTTGAGTAATAAGTTAAATAATAGGTGTTCTGGCTTTGTCTGAGAAGTTGGTATTTTGATAATACATTCTGGAATATTATTTCTTGGGTGTTAACCACTTTATGTTTCTTGAAAATAAACATTTTTATCCAGGTGATTGTAAAGAGTCCACATAGCTTTGCTCATGTAAATATAATAAACTCAGATTCAGAAATAAGATATGTGAATTTAAAAATTATTTATTGACTCTATTAGATTTGTATTATATATAAGATAAGGTATATAAAGTATACCAAGATGAACTATATATCTAGCCTGCCCTTAACAAATGCCAATCTAGAAGAGGAGCTAAGATATCTATAGAAATAAATTTTGATTTTGTAAAACAAATGATTTTTTATAAAAATAACTGATGGTATTATTACAATGGAGGACAGAATTATTGGAGTTAATCTATTTTTATTTGTATTTATTCTAAGCCTAATGTATAACACAAGGATATTGTAAAGCAGTTGAAATACCCAATCTAAAATTATTAATTATCAAGTACAAAAAAAGTTCACTCAGTCTTGAAATTTACCATTATAATTGCAACACAACAGTGAGATCATATTGATTTTTTTTCTTTAAAAATATTTTTTCCTAGGGGTGCCTGGGTGGCAGTTAGTTAAGCATCCCACTCTTGGTTTTGGCTCAGGTTGTGATCTCAGGGTTGTAGGATTAAGCTCTGCTTCAGGCTCCATGCTCAGCACGGAGTCTGCTTAAGTTTCTCTCTCCCTCTGCCCTTCCCCCTCCTCAAATAAATCTTTAAAAAATATTTTTTCCTAAAAAAACTGTTTAAAAATATTTTTCAAGAGCAGGCACCTCTACAATTATATACTGTCTATTCTAATAAAGTGATGTTATATAGAACCAATTTTTTCCTGAATATTTTCAAGGAATTTCATGATAATAAAATGCAGCTTTTTCTGAAATATGAAGAATAGCATATGGAAAAATAAACTATAGATAAGGAGAATGTAAGCAAAAATATCTTTCTTTAGTTGCAGTCACAGATGTATTTTTTTTTAAATAGGCAAAACATACTTATTAAGGAAATACCAGCATGGATTTAAGAAAAAAAGAAAGGATGCTTTAGTGGTCACTACAGTCTTCAAAGGAGAACCCAAAGGTATAGATGAAGGCTAGAGGATTCACAATGAAGTAAAGATTTTGATAAAGTGTCACACCTATTGTTGCATGAATAGCTTAGGAAAGCAGCAGCCTTTAGCCCTTCACTGATAAGCTGGATTGACTTTGGGCTTTGGTACCAAAAAAAAAGGCCCTTGACGGTGAACAGAATATTTTGTCTAGAGCCTCTATATCTCCATGCTAAGGATGCTCTACTTATCACCTATTTATGCAATAAGAAAAAAAATGAGCAACTGTATAGCTTCAAAACTTTCCTGTCGACACCAAAAAGAACAGATTGTTGATATCAGTTAAAAGCCAGTCATCTACAGTAGCATTAAAACAGGGCCATGTGTGCGTGGGGGAGAATACATCACCGTTAGAATTCTACAACCTGAAAGAATCAGTTCTATTCTATGAGAAACACTGAAAGGAGGTGCCTTGCATGGATGTCACTGGACTCATGGCTCTTCAGGGTGTAGGAGGTGAAAGTTCTAGGCCTGCAACCGCCAAATCCATTTGTATTGGGAGTGCCAATCAGATTGTTAGTTCAGAAGTCTCTCTCTGCCATCGTCTCAGGATTTCTCTGGGCAAAAATTTACTAAAAGTTGAAGTCTTTTCTTCCTTTTCCATTTGCTGGCAACATTGTACTTTTATATGTTATGAAGAGGTAGTAATTAAAAATTAATGTAGTGAAGTATTTTATAAGTGCTAATATTAAAATATGTTAATTTCCAATTTTAAGTCCAAACAGCAATTTCCTTTTGAATTTTATATTTCATTATTTGATGCTTAATTCATAGCTTACCTCATTCCACAAAAATATGTTGAGATGGCTTATGGGCAATAAAATGAAAGTATATTTTAATTAAAAAAATCTTGACCGAGTAATGTCTTGATAAGCCTTTTGACTTTGGTATGTATTTTTTGGATGTAAGGCTCAGCAGAAGCAGTCACAATTTTGAAACTGTGTGTAAAAATGGCTAGTGCTGGGGCTCTTGGGTAGCTCAGTCAGTTGAATGTCTATTGATTTTGGCTCAGGTCATGATCTCAGGGTGGTGGGATTGTGCCCTGAGTCAGGCTCCACACCCTGATTCTCTCTCTTCCTCTGCCCCTCCCCTTCTCACTCTTTCTCTCAAAAAATAAAAAAATAGATGGCTAGTGCTATTGCTCAATGCAATTTGGCCATATGACAATGTAGAATGAGCACATTTGGAGCTCAAATCCTGCCATCAAAGACTGTTGTTTTATCTTAAATCGCTTGAACCCGGGTTTTCTCATTTGTAAGGTGGAGGTAATGACAAGATAATATTAATAGGACTCTAATTTTGCCACTGGATTCTTAGGAGACTAAAAGGAAATTATGTAATATATAAACTATGTAGCATTGGTTAAAAGATCCTCATTGTCATCCTAGGTTTGAACTTGACCAGTGTTTATTTACTTATTTTTTTTATTTCTCTTCATCCATTTTCAATGGCCAAGTATTTCTCAATGGTATATATTGATTATAAATTATTTTTATGAAATTATGAAATGATCATTTCCATTATGAATTATATGAAATATTGAATTTGTAAAGAATATATCTTTTAGAGTTTTAAAAGCAATTTGGGCTGCATCTCTAAAATGTAGCAATGTACGCACTCATATTATGGTTAGATGAGGATGACATTGGGCAACATTTTTAGATAGCTAATTAGATTCTTTTTTACAGAGATGAAACTTCAATCTTTAATCAAATTCTTGGCCCAAACAGATATTTTATAGGGTAACTTTAGCTCACATTTTTTTTTTTGAATCTTGATATAGGTATGTTCTAGCTTTGATGTGAATGTCCTAGAGTCTCATTAACAAAAGGAAGATTCTCTGTGATTGTCCTTTTTCTCCCTAATGAAGCTTTCTAAATCTCAGCAGTCAAAGGTTTGCTATTTTAGTAGGATTTTATTTTTAACGTTGGGGGAAAATTAAAGTTAGGCTGAATACTTTTAATATTTTTCCCCTGTCATATTTAGGAATGGGAAATAAAACAAATATGCAGTGAAAATAAATGGAGTTCCAGAGACCTGGGGCTGTTCTCTCATAATAAAGAAAAATGACTTAATTTGGTAACCACTGGAAGTTTTTGTGATGACTATGGTATTTCTAAGACTCCAAAACTCATTAACAAAATCCATGGTTTGTTGTTGTTGTTTTTTTTAAATTTGTATTTCACTGATGTAAAGATTTAGAAAAAACTCTCAATTTGCAAAAAATATTCCTGGGCAATTCTCACTGCATTCAGAATGCAGCTGTTATTAATTTTTAATGGATAGGACAGTGCCTTAGATTCATACTTCTTTTTTTTTTTTTCTTTCTTAGATTCATACCTCTTCATGGCAATGGGAGTTTTTAAAATGAAAGAAATTGAGCCCTGTAAAACATGATGCAGGGAAAGAATTTTCCTCATCTTAGCATGTATACATTTCCACCAGGAGGATATAGGATTTAATATGAAATATTTCAGAGTTATAATTGAACACCTATAGAAGAATATAGGGCATGTAGACTCGTGAAAATGAAGCCATCTCAACCATATCTTGCAAACGTCCTTAGTGAACTTGTGGAAGCTGGTCAGGTATAATGAGAAGAACACCAGAGTTAGTCCGAAGCCCTTCCTTCTCATTTAGAAAATGAGAATAAAAATATCTTGGAACTAAATAATTCTTGAGGGAACACAGATGCAAAATATTTTGTAAAATTGTCAGCTATTATTTGATGTTTGCCTCAGGCACAGATCTGGTTGTGTCACTTCCAGATCTGAGCCCCTTAGTGGCTCCCCGCTCAGCCCGGGCTTTGACCAAAACTCCTTGACCTGGCATGGCATTCACATTGTGAGCTGGACCCATGTCCCCTTCTCAATCTGATCTCTCATGTTTTGTTTCCTCTATACCTTATGCCCTGGCTTAATTCATGGGGTTAACTAATTTTTCTCTGCCTGTGCTTTGTACTTACTTTTGCCAATGTTCCAGTTTTGTCTGAAATATTTTCGGTGTGCTGAAATCCCCACTCTTAAGATATCTTAAGTCCTCCAGACTGAATTCCCCTTTTCTTCATATGAGTTCCTAGTTCAGTCATCACAGGTCCCCTGCTATTAGTGGTACCTGTATTATTCCTTTTGGTAGACTAGGAGCATTTTGAGGGTCAGATTTATGTCTGACATATTTTGGTACAACCCCACGAAACCTACCACTTTTCCACATGACAGTGATATTTCAAATATTTAATGAATCAAACTATGGATTGTGTGAGTTGACTTGAAAAGTTATAAGAATGAACTGAATACCTAAGTGAGCAGACAGTATACATATTTTCATTTATTATTATAACATGAAAGATATTTATTATATTACATCAAATTAAAAATACCTACTTGACTTGTCACACTATTAAAAGAGAGCACAAGGTAGAGCAAACCTAATGGAAATTTTTATCATCTTTGCTTATCTGTCTCATCTGAGAATTCTTAGGGGGAAGTTATTAAATTATTATTCATCAATGCAAAGAACAAAGCTGTACTGATTGAAGGCAAGTGTGCAAAGAGATATATGGCTTAATATTGTTGTTAGGTATGTATAACAACAATTAAAATAGGCGAATCTAATGCTTTTTAAAAGTTACATATGTGAAAAGAAATACTTGAGACCACCTTCAAGTGAAGCTGGACCTATAGATCTATCAGTATCCAAAGAATGTTTAACCTTCAAGAATGCAGATTAGAAAGATATGTTGACAACACAGTTTGAAAGAATAATAAGGGAAGAATAACTTTATCATAGATCAGGGGTTGGCAAACTTTTTCAGCACTTTTTCTGTGCTGATAGTAAATACTTTTGACCCATGTGAATCCTATGGTCTCTGGGGAAACTACTCAGCTCTTCACTGCAGCCTAAAATCCACCATAGACAATACAGAGATGAATAAGCATAGCTGTTTTTCAATAAGACTCTACTTACAAAAGCAGATAGCTGGACTTGGCTCATGGATGATAGTTTGTCAATCTCTTAGAGTTTTGGTTATATGTAACTGGCATGATGATGATGAAGAACTAATTTTTAAATTAAATTGTTTTATGCAACACAAATTAATTACCATGAACAGTCATATTAATTTCAATGTTGGGAACTTTAAAAAGAGCCATAAAATAAACCTAAGCTGAGACATACAGATTTTTATTATTAACTGCCCATAAGAGTTAAAGAAATTAGGGTATGTTGAATCATTAGTAAAGTATTTCTTAAACTGTGTTTCATTAAACTCTTATGAACTTTAAGATGTTAGTAGATGTTCTGAGGAAAAAAAGTTTTCTTCTGTCACATAAATTTGTGAAATCCTGTATACAGCTTAGTGGTAATAGTAGTAAAAATGTCAGGTAGCTTTTATGAATCCCTTATTGTATGCCAAGTAGTTTCTACTATTATCTCTCTTCGAGAGGTGTGTACACTAAAACCTACAGAGGTAAACTAATGTACACCTAGGTCACTTGGCTGGTAAGTGGTAGAGCCTACTCTAAAATCCAGTTTTCACCTCCCTGTCAAGTTCATAGCTGTTGAATAATACATACTGACTCTCAAACAAACCTTTTAAAAATGCTCAAGGAGTGTCAATATACTAATGTACACTCCACATTTCTAAGAGCCATTAAAGGATACATCATTTCTCAGATTTACTTGATCATGAAAAGAAATCAGAAATCCTTCCTAAGAATATTACAGAGTGCTGGTGTTCCCTAGAAAAGAGTCTGGAAAATGCATCATGACAGTGATTCCCAGATCTAGCTGATCATTAGAATAATCTGGGAAACTTTAGAAACACATAAATTTAAATAATTTCAATCAGAATTAGGGAGATCAAGGAATCTGAATTTCTGAAACATTCTTTCCTGAGATAATACTGATCATATGCCAATTTAGGGATATTCCTTTGTTCTAATGCCATGGAACTAGAGATTTTTTATACCTCATCCATTTTTCACATTTCATTCCTGTCCTATCATGAGAGGCAGGTGCTTGCAGAGTGACATCAAGAACATGAATCCTCAGTTCCTAAAATCACCAAATACATGGCAAGAACAGCTAATTTAGTTCCTTTGTTACTTCCTAGTATAAAGTAGTATCCATGAAAATAAATAGGTATTGTTAATCTAATGGGATTTTATTTTATTTTGGCCTATATTACTTGGTTTAATTATAGGATTTTTCATATTTAGACAAAGGATCCCTTTTTTAACAGAGCCTTTGCAAACTTAGATTCTTTTTTGTAAATTGTACTCTATCTATGTCAGAGACTGATTTTAGATATGCCAATATTTTATTGTTCTTGTCTACTTGTAACTCTGGGTTGTCATGGTGATAGGTCCTGATATCACATTTCTATAGACAATTAGCTGAAATAAATCTGCATCCAACAGATTTATTGCAAAGGAAGATGCAAATGAGTGACATTTTCTTGTTAAAACTGAAGATAGTAAAATGTGAAAAAAACCACGGGACAGCAATGTATTAATACTATTTTTGCAAATAATGAGCTATGTCATTATGGTCTTTTCAGTAAGTTTCATTTGGCCTTTGTTTATCATCTGTAAAATAAGGACATTAGACAAAATAATTTCAAAGTTTTTTTCAAATCTAAAATTCTATGGTCAAGTCTTAAAAGTAGCAAGGATCTGAATTACAAAAAAGAAACCATAATGCTTGCCTTTATAAATAGAAGAATACATGCAAACTCATATACTAGAAGTCTGGCCTCATGCCAAGAAGTAACAATGGTAGTCAAGGTCAATATTAAACTAATTAAAAAAAAAAAAAAGCACAACAAAACTTTGAGCAGGTAGAATTAAGTTACAAACTGATATGTAATACTATAATTTTCAAGTTCTCGATGTTATTAATTTCTTGTAAGACATATATGATGACATCATTGTATCTATCCTATAGTTAGAACAAATAAAAGTATTTGAGTTTTGTTTATGGTCACATCACACATGGGGGAAAAAATTAAAGTTAGGTTCAGAGGACTTCTTTCCACTTTAGATAACTTTCTACAGGCATAAAATAATATCATCTGAAAACTTTTTTAAGGGATAAATGATTTTTCTTGTTACTTTAGTACTTTATTCACTCTTTTCATGATGTCATTAAATCCTTGCAAAGAAGGCTTTATTGTGATATGCTATACAGCAGGCTGGAGGCAAGGGGATCCACAAAGAACAGTGTGTTCGAATGAAATTACTGATGCTAATCAGCAGTGATGATAAAAGTCCAAAGTACAGACTCTAAAATAAGCCAGTCTCCAATTAATAATGGCTATTTTTGAGAAGGATGCCCTGGATAAGCCAACCTAATAAGCCAACCTACTGATCACTTCAAACCATCTCTTAGTTATTTGTTTCAAGCTCTTCCTGGAAATGTTGTCAAAGTATAACTAAAAAGATAAACCAATAAGTTTTTCTTGTGTTGCCCTTCATTAAACACGCTGATGTATAAATCAAGTTGTAGGAAAACAAAACTAAGCAAAAATATGGTCAGGGTGAATAAGGAGGAGTAGAAACAAAGGATTTACCTAATCTTAAAGTAAGATTTTCTTCAAGTAAGAACATTCCTGGTCCCTCAAATTTCTTTCACACACACACACACACACACACACACACACACACACTCAAATCGCTGCATGTATGGAACAATTTCCATTGAGATTATGTATGTTAGAATAATCTACACAATTAGCATAAAATACATAGACCTGAGTTATGAAATAAGATGTGAAAAAATAGAAAAAATTATGCTTGCTAATATCATACCACTGACTGATTATGTATTTCGGTGAGTAAAGCCACCATTAAAAACAGGCAAATTTCAAACGTATCCAAAGTCCTGTACAATTGGAGTGAAAGTTTGAGAGGGAGACTACCAGGTCTTTCTTTTCAGTTTCATTTTCTTACACTGTTGGAGAGTAAGGAGTGGGCAGCAATGTCTATAAACAGCTGATGGCTGACCTCAAGTCTGAGGTAATCACTAACAGTGACAAGCTCCGCAAATCTCAGATGTGGCTGCAAATCAAACACTGATCACCCCCTCTGCACTGAGCACAGAGGCCCAGTCACAAATCTCTGTAGTCATACTTATCACACAGTTATCACCATTAACAGCTGCATCTTGCAATATGAAGGACAGCAATAAATATCAGTGGGTGAGCATGAAAAACTATCCCTACATACAGCTAACCAAAGGGCTAGCTGACCATTAATTCTCTTAAAATTTAAAGCAAGAGATTTTTTATGACTAGAAACAGACCATTTTATCCCATTCAGGGGTTAACTTGGAAGCCATTTATTCTTCCAATTCTACTCCCTCATGTTAAAGGTGTTGAAAGAAGAGGTTCATTCCCAATTATCCCAAGCTTTTGAAAAAACAAATTATTTTAAAAATCTGATCTGCTCCCTTTTAGTGCAGTTCTATAGAGTTAAAAAATGCCAACTGAGAACAATATAAAAATAATGAGAAAGGTGAGAGGAACTTTATAAATTTAAGTTTTAACAAAATTGACTTCTAATCTCTGAAATTGGTCAGAGATTATACAAATTAAGTACAAGTTCCACAGTTGCTTACAAAGATGGGAATTCCCCATGGGGAATAGCCACTTTGTTCTTCATGCTGGGGCTGACCCTCAGATGAGCAAAAGGCATTACTGAGTAGCATTACTTAATTTTTGTTATTTTGTAGCAACTTGAAAGGAGAAGCCATTCCTGAATTCATTGAAAGGCAATTTTAACATTAAAAATCACAACATACTCTGCAAAACAGAAACTGTATTTTGCAAAGTCAACACTTACTGGAATTAGTCTTCTCAACTTCCCAGCAATGATCCTCACTTATCTTTGATGTATGAAATTACGGTGTTTTCTAGGACTTTCTTTGGATGGATTCTTACAAATGCCCCTGGTGACCCCTTTAACCATTTGTAGAGAATTTGTAAACCCTCTCTTGGAAAAAATCTTTAAAAAGTCCCACTCATATTCTCAAAATCTACTTATTTCTCTGTTATTACAATAAATAAAACCTTCACACCTCTGGAAAGATGCATTCTGTACCCCTTTGCTTAGCACAGAAATCTTAGTTTCTATGCCTTTCATGAAACTGATGCAATGGCAGAGGGTGGGTGGGATGCAGTGAATTGTGTTTCTGTAAAGTGTTAACTCAGTCCCTCAATTGGGATTTCTTCACAGCTTCCATTTTTTCCTGTTCTTTCATATATTTGATCATTAGTTCCTGGTACATGTTGCCTTTCATTCTTTCTCCATTTAAAAACAAACCAATATCAAACAGATCACAAAGACCTAAATTCAATAATCCTTTCTACCCAAACACTTTCACAGATTTAATATTACCATATTGGACATTCCTGTTGGGGGCACAGATTAGTGAGAAAGCTGGAAAGCCTGTCTTCCTGCGAATATACCCATTGAAGGCAAGTCAATCCTAAACCTTAACTGGCATTGACATTTGTTATAGGGTATGATGATTTGGCAAAATACTACAAGTGATTATTTTTCTGTCCACTTTGCTGCTTTCTTCAAGATTTAAATATTAAATATAAATTCTAAGGCAAAAACTAGGCAGCTTACCCCAGCATGAAAACATGTTTTTTTTTTAAATGACCACATACATAGAAAATATGTAGCATGAGCACATGATTCAGAATACTGAATCTTTTAAAAATAAAGATCAGCCACCTGATCAACTATTTTGGCTTAGAGGGGGAAAAGCACAAAGGCCAGTGCCCACAAGAGTAAAGACAGGTCGTGGGCAAATCCAAATCCTGAATTAGGGACACTGGGTGTTGCCTACAGAAAATCACTTTAAAATGTGACAGGCTATGCAAAGGCTCTTTAAGCTGCATATAGTATAACCTTCAGTGTCTGACCTAAACTGAATCAGTGTAAGTTTCAAAGTATTAAAAAAATCCAAAAAGGCTAATTCTTTCTGAGTGAGAGTTATAAAAATACTGAGCAAAATAAATTATTTCTCCCTTTGGGAAACACAGCATGAGATAGTTAACTACCAAGCCAAAGCTGATAGAGTCTATGTTTCCAATCAACTTTTTTTTGTAGTAAATGCTATTATAATTTATTATTTATGCTCCTTATGTCTTAAAAAGTAGGTTCCGGTGTCATTTTGCCTGGGTATATATAAAAGAAAGATGAGAGAACCTACTATACAGTGACCTTTATCTTAATACAATATTACCAGAACACTGAAAAATTTAGTTTTCAAAAAGAGTAGAGAAAAATCCATTTTCAAAGCTTGAATCAGTAAATGTTGAAAAAAATCTTTACAAATAACATTCTTCCCATCAGTCGACACATGTGGATCAATTTACATTTGAATATAGTGATCAGAAAAGATTAAGGGACATATGTTTTGCAACTATATAAGTGAGACATAGCAACTGTTTTAACCCACTGGGTGGTCATTGTAACACTGGTGTGGAGATGAAATCCAAGATGAGCCTTGGTTAGGAAGGGGTAATGAGGAGGAGGAGAAAGCAAGATGGAAATGAGCAGTATGTGTCATCTTTAAGGATCCAAAGATACTCTTTGCCTGAACTTTGAGTGCTTCTTTAATTAAAAGGAAGAGATCAACACATAAACAAGAAGAAACTAAGGCATTTTAAAGGAACTCTAGCTTTTTTATTCTGTGGGTTTAATTAAGATCTGACCCTTAAGTCATTCATCAAAAATGTATTGAATGGCTGTTATGTGGTTCACATGGTACTGGGGTTGGGAACAGGAGAAAACACTGTCCCTAGCCTCAAAGAGTTCACTGTCCAGTGGGAGAGACAGGTGGTTTCACATTCTGTTATTGCAGTGTGATCAAGGCAGTAGAAGTGGTGAAGAGCTTAGATTCTGCAGTCAAGCTGCCTAGATACGAATCTTAGTTCTACTGTAGAGCTGTGTGATGTTGGACAAGCTACCTTACACTTTGGTGCTTCAGTTTTCTTATCTTTAAAACAGTGCTAATTAAAGTATTATCATCATAGTGCTATTATGAAATGAAATAAGTTGTAATACACATAAAGGTCTTGATAGTATCTGGCTATGATTTCTGTTCCTGTTTATAATGGTGTGTGTAACATGCTGTGGGAACAGAGGAAAGGTGTGAGACCCAGCCCAGGATGCAGCATAGAATAGGGCTTTCCAGTTGAGGTGAGATTTAAATGGGGTTTTGAAATAGTCTAGTAAGACTTACACAGGTATGCGATGGTGAAAAAGTGTAAGACAGCATTGCAAACATGCAGGGAAGAGAAATCACTTAAGAGTTTGGATACTTGGAGAAGTCAAGGAGTAGAATTGAGACTATAATAGGGAATTTAGATTTTTATTGTGAAGACTCCCCTGTTTTTATCCTCATGCATGCTGGTCATCTCATTCTCTTTTTTCTGCAACAGCCCTACCTCCTCAGCCATTAATTTCTTCACCTCTATTCAATTCTAAACTTGGCTACAAGGTAATCTTGTTCAGAAAACACATTTAACTAGGTCATCTCTATGTAAAACCTGCATTTAATCCCTTGTTATTCTTTAGACTGAATTTAAATATTTTGGCCTGGTATTCAAGTTCTTCTCTCTACTCTCCAAAACATATGTACAAATTTACCCCTCTCTTATTATAAGAGCCTTTTAGCAACATCCAGCTTCCTGTTATCCCCATCTCCCTCCTCTCTTTGCAGATTTCATACTAATCTCTGATCTTGCTCAAGAATTCCTCTTTGGAATTTTAATCTATCCAGATCAATCTGAATTACTTTCTTAAGAACAGGCTCAACTTTGATCATGCTGAAGAAAAAGGAGGTTTGTTTAACCAAACCTCACACCATGTTGATATGCTTCTGACACCACAGTGCCTTAGTGTTGAGCTTCACAATCACATACTTTACTTTAAACTGCTTTTTCCCTCTATTCTCTTTCCATATTGTTCTTTCCTTCCTTGTGAGTGGAGATTTTGCCTTCTAGGTATCTTATTTTCCAGTGTACATACATCTACAGTATCTTGTACACCAAATAGTCCCAAAATGTTTGTTGGATGAATATATTATATGTAAAAATATATAAAACCTTCTTAATAACATGCCAAGATAATTATGTGAAAGTTCCATATATCTTTTGAAATTAGTTACTTGTCTCTTGCAAGCTAAATTGGAAGAGAATCAAGATGATATTATGACTGATATTTACTTAGATATATATAGTTCACATAGATAAGTAGAACATTCATAAAAAGTACTGGAATTTTCAACTGAGTGACTTTTAAAGATGAACTTCCATTATAAGATGTAGGTGAGGACATAAAGGAATTATGAACTTAGTGTAAATCTCTGGACATTAGAGTTTAGGAGGAAGGCAACAACTATTTAGTCAATATCTGTGGTGTACCAATCATCACAAGGCTGCTATTTTTTTCATAAATTATCTCATTAACTCTTTCTAATATCTCCTCCCAAGAAAAGTAATTATTATGATGGCCATTTTATAGCCAATGCCACCGTGGCTCAAACACTTAAGGAGTCCTTTCAAAATATTACATCTACATGATAAACTTGGGATTTGAATCCATATCTATCTGACTCCTGAGCCCAAGTTCTCTTAGAGGTTGTTAGAATGGCAGTATTTAGAGGCAGGTTAAATAACCTGACAATTTTGGACAAGTAACAAACTTTCTTGGACCTGGTTCTTCATTGTTATGAGCTTGCCCAAGATAATCTCTATAGGTCTTATAATCCTAAATCCTTGTGAAAAAGTGGCAACTGTTTTCTTTCAATCCTTTTTTTTGAAAATCACATTTTAAAAATCTCATGGCATAGACAGGTGGAAAAGTTATGCATGTCAATGCGTTGTATATTGACTATAGCAGGGACATATAATTAGAGCAAAGTATTAACTTTTTCTTTATATATCTCTTACTGTTTGACATGGTGAAATAGATATTACCTTTGTAATAAAAATCTAATAGAGGAAAAACTGTAGCATTTTTAGTAGTGAGTTAACTAAATTCAAATAATCAGTCTCTTATTTATTAAATTTGATGACCAAATTATATAAATCTCAGAAATTTTATTCAATGTACTTTTTTGCTTGGGTAAGGCTATTCTACAGTGTCTCTTTGCACTCTATTCTCAATAAGTATGCATGTTAGAGAGGAGAGTGACATGATTCTAGAACCATGTCTAGAATCAAATTGTGTTGAGTACTTGCATTTACTTTGATTACTCTAAAAGTGAGAATAGCTAATGTCAAAATATATCCAATATTTTAGAGACCATAAAGCTGTTAATAAATGTACTATACTGTTAACTATTATTTGATATAAATAATGATAATTTTACTAGACTTTCAAGCCTTTTACTTCTCAATATTGTGCAACAAAGTATGCTAATACATGAAAAAGAAAAGTCTAGAATGACATTTATGTGTAAGAAAGTTGAATACGATAATTATTAAAATTCCCTTCATGTCCTAAGGAATCTAGTTAAAGTGATTGGGTATTCTTGGGTAGATTACAACTGGTTTGAACCCATAACCTGGAATGAACCAAATGCAATGAAATGCCAATACATAAAATACTCTGATCATGATCAGTTTAAACCTTTTTTTCCCACATATTTTCTTCCAGCATTTGACTATTGTAAAGAAGGAAGTTGGATTAGTGCTAATAACGGAACATTCTTCTTTCAGTCACACTGAAAACTGTCTATATCTTCTTTTGCTTATAAGGTTCTGAGCACCTTTCACAGAACTTGGTTAGATGAAATGAAAATCTTTCATATCAAGCCATCAGTATGACAGATACTCCAAGGCACAAACTGCCATTACATTCAGGGAGAACATTTTGATATAATAATTTATACTTTCAGGGTTCAGATCTGGCTTGTAGGACATCCTAATTAAAACTAGCCATTTGAGAAAAGAGACAAAAATGAACTCCAAATTACTTAAAAATATGACACAGGCGTAAAAGAACGACTATGAAATACTATGGACGCTGGAAAAAATAGTCTTTTTTTTTTTTTTTACTACCTTTGACAATGGACTATGACAAAAATTTAGTTCTTTTTGGGGTCCTGCAAGCAAAAAAATCTAATGAGCAGAGAAGAGAATGGGGATGGTGCTCTACAACAAGTAGGCCCAATGCATATTCTTAATATATAGATCACAGATCAGAGGTGTATCCCAGTGGTATTTGCATTTCCACACACTAAATATAATGCTAGACTATAGTTAAATGACTCAAAATACAGTCTAATAAGCCACACACACATAAAAAAACCCCTCACAATATTTAAACATTAAATTTAAATAAACACATAGCCTACAAAAAATTATTTCCCTCAGAAAACATATTTTGTAATAATACAGAAGAAATAATTAGGAGCAAAAAAAGTGTTAAGCATGCCCAAAATACTTCTGAAGGAAGAGATTATTGTGAAAACTTAAAGATATTAATCAATAAGCCAATTGGTTATTTGTTGACCACAGTGGTACTTAGGCTAATTGGAATCATAATGTAAAGTAAGGGAAATTTAAAAAATAAGTTTTTCCAACTTTAATTTTAATGTAGTAATCTACTAAGTATGTGGTGTGAAAAGTTAGTATTCAATAAATATGGAGGGTAACTCATACCTTAAATTCCTCCAAGATTTTGTAATTTTTCCCATGATATTCACAAAAGTTTTTCACTTCTTTGCACTCAGGACAGCATCCATTGTGTTCCACTTTAGTACACTTTGGGTGAATTTTAGGACATTCTGGCTGATCACAAACAGGTCCATCCAGAGCACAGACACATGGACAGTTGGAATGCCCTGGGAAAAATCGTTCTCCCAACTTGTATACAAAGCCGCTGTCATCCACACACCCTTTCCCTCGATAGTCATCAAAGATCAGATTGTCATTACTGGAGGTCTGGTCACCTTCATCAGCAGGATAGTCTTCATGACTGATGGCAGCAGAGGTGACCAATCCAAGGATGACCAACAGAAGTATGCAAGCTTCATGAATATGAAGAGCCATCCCCCTCCTCAAAGGCTTCTGGATGTGCTCCTAATATTAAATATAATCAGCTCCTTCCATGGGAATACAAGAGGGGTAGGCTGAAAATAAATATTTAAAAAGAACAATTTGACATATATAAAGATAATATGGATTTATGTAAGCCCATGTTCTTAATCTGTTTATCTAGGATCTATCTGGAAGACGCTAAGACCTTAAATAAACTAAGTTCATGCAACTATCTACATTTCATTATGAAGTTTGGAGAGTTTGTTCTTGGCAATATATGCATTAAAATTTGTCCTTTATTTCACTCAGGAATCTTAAGCTCCAATTTATCTTCTGAATTTCAAAGGTCTGGCTTTGTTTAAATTGTAAGAAGTGGTTTTACTGAGCCTCAAAAGGTGATTTACAAGTAGTTACAAATGGCTCAAGAATGTTTGAATTCACATTCTCTCTTGTTTATCACTAGTCAGTGATAGAATGTATATGCTATAATTATCTGTATAAAAACTAGGAGATTAGTGAGAAAACATCTACTTCTAAAAGAAAGGGAAGAGACCAATAGTTGAATATAAATTATAAATGAGATGAGCTAGTATAAAGGCCTTCCTACTTCTTCACTCCCATAACTGGAGAACAACAATGGTGTCAAATGGGTTACTTGTTTCAGAAAACATAAATCTGGATTTTGAAACATAGCTAGGAAGAAAAACCATTTCACAGTGAATAAGAGAAAAATTTAATAAATAGTACAAGAGAACTCCATATATTGAAAAGGATTTATTAAAAATAAATTTATTTGTATCATTGCCCACAACTTTATTTTACTCAGGAAGTAAGCTCCTAGTGGGCAGGAAAGATGTACCTGTGATTTTTTTTTTAATGGCAACTTGAATCTAGTATTCATGGAATACTATTTGAATTAATTACTTCAATATAAAATCTGTACAATTCACATTGTCTTGAGAATATACCATTCTTTTGACATCCCAAACATATTTGCATTTAGTCAATTTGCAAAAAATGTCAATATAAAACTGCTTATTGAAATTCCTTAAAATAATAATGTGGTGTTGCCATTCACAGAAAATATGCCTGATTAATTTGGTGACATTGACTCTTATAAGCTTCATTTAGTGTTAGTGCTTGGTGTGGAGTATTGGTAGTGGGCTCTTATTTAAATGTTTAGAGTGACTAACTCATACAAAGGCTCTGGGGAAACTGTGACTTTAGAGAGTAATAGATAAGAAAAAGTGTTGTCAGATAGTTCATTTGACTATTTAAATGCTATTGGCTTTATGCCAATATTGCTAAGACTGTATATAGGACATTTTCAGATAATTTAAAAATGTTATTTGTTGGTATATTTTCAGAATATAATGAGTAATGATAAATCATCTCTTTTCAGTACAACATATACAGGTGATAATTCAAAAATAAGATAAAGATGGCATAAGGACACTTCATCAACTATTATTTTTGCATTTTAAGTAAGATATGCAAATTATCTTATGCAAAGTAATCATAAAATGGAAGGTAGTATATTTATTCCCTCCTTTAAGAGAAAACTGCTCTATGATATTAGAATTCCTTTTGGGTAGGTAATGATAAAAGAGATAGATTTATTTTAAAATATGTCAAAAATAATGAGTCATGACAGAACAAAAACAAATGCAAACCTATAATTCTACTTGAGAAGCTGGAAGCTCCCTTTGACAAAGCATTTTTTTCTCTTAAATTACTACAGAGGCCACAAACATAACAGAATCTTCCGAAAAAAGCATAAATATATTTTTACTGATTAAGCCATGCATTTATACATCTCTCACATATTTAGAAAGTTTATCTCGGAAGAAAGGAAGCTATTGTGCTTCCTTATAATATTCCAGTAGTGTCTGCCAATACATGCAAGATAAGCCACATAAAATACACATATCATTCTGCTTCAAAAGGACATAGACAGAAATTGATCTCTGTGCAAGCTACAGGTAGGCATTAATATATTGGGTTGTGGTAAATGTAAACTTAAAGGTAAAAATAAGGGTGTAATGTGCACTTTATATAAACCTTAAATATGCTTTTATTATATGAAATACATTTTTAAATCTGCATGGAGAAAACAAGGTTTTCTTTTTAATATAACAAAGTTCTTAGGCTATTAAAAAATCCCTTTTCATAATTGAGCTGCTCTAGTGTAGTTAAAAACACTCTATAAGAGAATATTAGATAAATGAAATAAAATGTTTATCTGAAGATTTTTAATAAGTAAGCAAACATTGCTAAACTGAGGATCACTTTCCAGCTAAACTTTCCCCCCCTCCCCATATTGCTACATATGATTTAAAATGACTGCATCTGTTTCTTTGAGAAAACAAACATAACTCATGTCATAAGATACACTTACCTAATCACTCTGGAGGTTAATGGTGGTGGTGGGAGTCATAGACCAATATAAACTAAAAGATCAGGTATGTTTTAGGAAAGCAGTTCCTCTTAATTATCCAAAGAACACATTTTCAGGCATGAATTAAAGGTAATCCATTCTCTCTACCTCCCATTTCAAAACACAGTCAAGAAGCAGTCTCCCGCCCTTCCAGAGAGAAACACAGCAGACACACATAAGAAATATGCTTTGGACCTGTCTTCAGAATTCAAAGCAAAAAGCAATGCTGGTCCTGTAGAAATCCAGACCCCAGTAGCAGAATCATGTTGAACTTATTTTTAGCATTTTCTCAGATCCTTCTATGAAATTTACCGGCTGATTACGCCTCCTCCACACATGAGTTCACTTACACAGTGTTTGGTACGGCAGTAGAGGTGATTTGGCTAGGCTCTGAGGATCGCAAACAGCAATAGCATGCTGTAGCTTAAAGCCCACTCCGCTGGCAGTACCATCAGCATCATCCACAATATGTTGCTTGAATCCCCTCTTACACACCAGAAAATACTAACTGTGGGCGTGAAGGAAAGGAGCAACTTTAGCTGGGTTTCTGCATCACTGAGAGCAGTTTGCAGACTGCTGATTTGGAGCTCATTCGCCGGCAGCCGGGAATTCCTCAGCACCACGGACAGCGCCAACAACTGGCTTCTGAGACCAGCTCGGTCGAAATCCGGAGCTGCTTCTTTAGACGAGGCTAGAGTGTTCTCTAAGGCAGTCGCACTTTATACAGCCGATGCATGCATTAGGAGTGGGAAAGACATTTTACACACGAGATACTTATTGACATTGAAATTACAATAAAAAATACAAAACATTGTAATTATGCATTCTTAGATGGGCTGCAGAGATGAAAGTTCTGGAAGAGCATTGCATTTAGATTTAAGCCAACTGCAGTCTTGATTATTATTAATAGATAAAGCATAATCATTGTCAAAGAATCTGTGAACATACATGCTCCCCGATTCTATTTGACCCTTTGGTTGCAGAAAGACTTTCTCCATGCTACATGATTAAACTTCAGGTCTTCCTGCAGCTTGGATTTGATTAAAAAAAAAAAAAAAGTAGCCCTGTTCTCCTGCAGTTTGTTCTCTAACATTCAAAATCAATCTCCTGTAATTCATCTAGTCTGTCATTAGGCGTCATTGTAAAGCTGTTTCTTTCAAACCCCTAGCAAAGATGCTCTGTCTCTAAATTCTTATCAAAATGAAAAAGAAATAAAGACCCAGACACAAATAAATGAGCAAAAAGTTATTTTTTTATTGGTAACAGTACAAGCACTAAAATACATGTCCAAAGCATGTTTTAAAGCAAACTGTAAATGTTACCTGCTGGCATATTTAACCAGATATTTCCTGGTTTGGGACTGACTACATAAGGTATTTTCAAGCCTTAAAGGGAATGCCGTCCGCAGTGGGATATGCTGACCATCAAGACCACGTTCGAACAGTGCCGTCAGAACCTCCGGAAAACAAATACTCTCCGTCATGAGAAAACACGACTGTGTGAGCCTCACTCTCGTGGCCCATCAGTTTGTGAATCTGCCCTGATTTAAGATCTAGCAAATGGATAACCCCACTGCCACTCGCCTGAGCTAAAACTCGACCTGAGAGAGAGAGAGAGAGAATATCAAAGTTTAATTTCAAGCAGTCACAGTTTCTAAGCAATGGAATACAGAGTTTTGTTTCAATTGTAATTCAATAGACTCATATTAGATGTCAGTTGTTAAATATGAGCTAACTCTCATTTGTATAGGAAGTAATTCCAGTCAAAATTAAGACATGTCAGTGATTATAAAATTTTAAAATAAGGAAGTAAAGCCTAATGCCCTACCTACTTTATCAAATGCCCTCCTAGTCTCCTTATATTTGGGATTAATAAATAATTTTGAGAAGATGAGGGGGAAAGCAACTAAACAATGCAGGTTTCTTTTTCAAGTGAATTATTTGTGAAAAAATGTCCAAAGCATAGGTTTAAAATCTATGTCCCTATATAATGGGCAATTTACATGTTAAGTTTTGCATTATACTTTGACTTGTTATAATTATGCTAAATCTTTACTTAGTTATAATAATATACATTTATGCTTTAAAAATTATGACACTTATGAACTTTTTTTGGAGTTGAAGTGAAGATAAATACCTCCAGTTCAAGGATGACTTAGGTTTTTTTACTCTAATTTAAAATTCAAAATTCTGTTAAACTAAGTTTATATTACATAAGAGCTAAATATAGTACAGAGTATTCTCAATTTTTATACTGTATAATTTTTAGTGAATAATTTCCTTCAAGTGAAAAACATATCAGCAATCCAATTCTAATGCTTTTATTAAAGAAGTCTGGTAGCAAACTATCAGGGAATTTAGAGGTAAGTAAAAATAATGAAATATGTTTACATAAAGTCAGTATTGGGGCAAAAAAGTATGAGAATAGGACTATCCATGGGATTATCTAATCATACTTAGAAGGCATATTATCATTCCAGTAATAATATTTAAAACTGACTAAACTGCCAACATGCTAGATACTAGATTTTGTACCTGATGTGAATAATTTCATATAATCCTTACAAGATCTAATGATAAAATATTAACTTCATTACATGGATGAACAAAGAGAGGTTTAGAAAGGTGAAGTAGCTTGCTCAAGAGGAGGTATGCACAATATGGAGGTATGGAGAGAGGTATCATTAAATCACAGTCACTTTGGATCCAGAGCCTGGGCTTTTAGTAGTGTTTTCCACATCCAGCATGGTATTGTTTTCAATGATGCCTTCTTGACAGATTTTAAGTAGGTGATATATTGTGAAAATAAAATTTGTCTGTTTCATAGTAAAAATTCTTTAATGATGTTGTCATAAAAGTCACAATGCAGTATTTAATCACAAATTATACCCCAAAATATCATGAGTATTTTGAAAACAGAAAAGTTATAAAAGTAAAGCTAACCATGATAAATATGGCCTATTTGCAAACTTTTATAACTATTGGGCTTCTTCATCTAGAACAAAACCTGACACAGCAAAGATCCTTAGGATAGATTAGAGTGTCCAGAGAAACAGATGTGAATATTTATTATAAACCCTCTTCTACTAAGTCTTTGCTGACAGAAGCATTACATATGGATTCTACTTCTAGCCTCATTCTATAGACAATTGCTGTTTGTGACTTTCCTAAGAGTCAAACAAATACCTTTTTTCTTCTAGTCTTCATACAACAGATAGGAAGGGGGTAAATATTATTTTCTATTTTTGAAATGAAACAGAACCAAAGCTCATAAAAAGGAAGATTTAGCTTTAAACCATTATCTTTTGTTGAAGTCAGATCTGTAAAAATTATAATTGTAAACATTTATAGAGGTTCTTGGTAATTTCTGAAAGTTCAATAAAATAGAGAGCATAATATAAGAACCTAATGATAGGATTATATAATTCAGCAGCACCATGCCTCAGGTGTTTCAAAAACTTGTCTTTGATAGAACAGATTTTAGTAAGTTTATGGTGAGGTTTTTCAGGTTTAATTGAACTCATTTACAGAAGATTGCAAGATTGTGATTATATATATGTTAACTTATTCCTAAAATGTATATAAATTTATAATCATGTTCAACTTTATTTAAAGTATATGGGATTATTACATGGCATACAATGTCTGACCTAAAATTAGCTTTACTGGGAATTGAGCTAAACCCTTTCTAGGCTTGAAGATTTTCAGAATTACTTACCAGGATGGGTCAATTACTACATTAGTATCTAGTTGGTGTGAGAGAGGTGGCATTCTCAAAAAAAAAAAAAAAATTACAGTCTGATTATTGGTAGCATCTCTAGAAAGTGGAGTATTTACAGACATGTATACAGGTATCTCTCTAAATATCCTGGTGATAGGCAATGAAAAGTAAATCAGAATATAAATCATTTGTTATCCCAATGCAGAGTCTTAATGACAAAGTTAGGAAGAACATTTATCTACAACTTGGTCAATGGAATAAAAATCTGGTACAGATAAAATTTTTAGCAGTACCATGAGAATTTATAAAAACTTGTGCTAATGTTTATGTTAAAGTTAATATGCCTCCTTAAAAATGGGAAATAATAAAAAATAAGTGATAAATTATATATTTATACTTTATTTTATTAAAGTGTTATAACACAATTTAACCAAAACAATTGTCTTGTAACATGTAATTACTGAATAGATTATTTAAAATGCAATTTAGCATAGTATTCTAACAAGAATAATTATACCAAGGTATGAATGCACATATTCCATTAATATCACATAGATTGAAAATATCTGATTAAAAAACATAGAGTAATCAACATTGATTTAAAAATAGAAATAGCCAAGTTGATTCATAAATGTATTTTACAATAAACTATAAATATTTGAATATTATATAAAAAATGACTTGCTTCTCTTCTTTTGTTAACATTTAAGTTATTAAGATAACCAAACTTCACAGAATGGTAACAAAATAAGCAGGTTGGGGAGAAGAGTGACATAATTTTGTGATTGCTATTCTTTCATATGAATAACTCAGTATATATCAACAGCAAGTGCTTACGACTATCTCTTCACACATCTCTGAAAAAGTTAATCAATTCTTATTTTTATTTACCAAGATTTTGAAATACTCTATTGATTAAATCAGCATCTTTTTTGATGACCAATGGGGTTTAAATGAAAATTACATGTGTTGCTCTCTATTTTACTCTATTGGACGAATTTCCCATTTATTTTGGCTTAGAAGACAAGCAGTAAATTTCATCTATCCAAAGTATTGCTCTGCTATTAAATGAGACAGCCAACCTTTGAAAATTAGTAGGTCTCTGAAATTTTAGCTCCAAATAAACTTACAACTTTCTTAAGATGATATAGCTTCTTACTGCTTTGTGTTAAAAAGAAACTTTTTGAAAACTATGTTTAACAATATCTTGAGCAAAACTGTCTCAATTGGATTTGGAATAAAAACTTGAATATTTTAATATACTTACTGTTTTAAGCACATTAACAATAGAATCTCTTGAAGAAGTTTATAGAATGAATTAGCCCATTAAAGTCAAGTCATAAAATTTTATCTGGGTATATGTAATCACTTTGGATAAACCAACAAATTGGAAAGTCTTAATCTCATGCTAATAGAATGTGCAAATAAATTTTGGCACTTTTTCAAAGTGAAGGTTTTTTAATTCATTATAGATACACATATATCTGAAGATTCAATTTGATTTTAAGAATACACACCTAGAATAGCCAAGAGTTATTTTAGGCTTTTCAACACTTACCTCCTAACCAAGACAAATTCTTCTTAAGATTACAATATATAGGGGTGCCTGAGTGACTCAGTTGGTTAAGTGTCTGCCTTAGGCTCAGGTCATGATCTCATGGTCCTGGAATCAAGCCCTTCATTGGGCTCCCTGCTTAGTGGAGAACATGCTTTTCCCTCCCCTCTGTCCCCTCTCCCCTGCTCATCCTCTCTTCCTCTCTCTCAAATAAATAAATAAAATCTTTTTTTTAAAAAAAAGATTACAATATATATATATTTTAAGACTTTATTTTTAAGTAATCTCTACATCCAACATGGGGCTCAAACTCACAACCTGAGAGCAAGAGTCGCATGCTATTTTTGACCCCAATTGTGAGGAGTTAAGGTGTGATATAAGTAGGAGTACAAAGACTCTTACAACATTTTTAAAGTAGATAGGATATGAGTATATTTCTTTGTCTTTCAGGTTTATCAGAATGACCTGAAATAGTAACCATCATTTATTGGGCATCTACAGCTCCATATGTTACTTAGTATGTTCTGTACTAAACCCTCAGAAGTAGAGATTCTCCCTTTTTTAGCTAATGGAGAATGGGACTCAGAAAAGGTAAATCTGGCATTTGGGTCAAAATCTTTACTGTTCAAAAAGTCTTGCTTCATTTACTCACTTGAGTGTGTCTTTCATAAATTAAAACTCAGATAAGTGTGACACTTTGGGGCTTTTCTATGAATGCCACTGAATTTCATAGGTAAATAGGCTCTTAAGCTTAATGCTTGTGTTAATCTCATAAGTCTTTTCTTCAGTGTTGATTTTACTACTTTGTGGAACTCGGAAACTAAAACATCCATATTCTTGCAGGAGATATATGTATCTCCATTAATTCTTAAATACATAACCTTATTAAGGCATATATTGTACATATTAAAAATCAGACCCAATGGATAAAGACTGATGTTAAATCTCTTCTCACATTTCTAGCAATATTATCTCTTTAGTTTTTTCCATTTCTATTTTGGATACTATATTATCTCTGTTTTCCAGACCTCAAAGTATAGTGACATTCATTTCTCACCTTTTCTCCTTCTCTATCCTCAGCCCAAGTTCTATCCATTCTTTTTTACTAATTTTCTATAGTTCGTTAATTTAAAACTGTTAAGTCCTTGTTTTCATTTGGCAGGACTATTGAGATGGTACACCAAATGATCTTTTTATTATAATTTCTTTACTTTAAAATCTACATATTAACTCCTAAGGTGTTTCTTCAATTATGTCACCCCTATTTTAAAATACCATAAATTTGAATAGCACAACACCAAAAGCAGCCACAATAACAGCAGCAAAGAGGCTCCTTACAACTCTGACATTCTCAGGTTTTGTTTTAGATCCAACCATCTCATTTTACAAAAAACAGCTGAGATGAAATGACTTGCCCAAGGTAAGAAAATGTATTTATGGCAGTTAAAGAACCTGGTTGAAATCAGATCTCTGACTCCCAAATCTGTGCTTTTTTTTTTTGTTGTTGTTATTGCCTTCTGACACTGAATAATGTTCTAGTATCTTTTTTTTTTTTTGAAAAAAATTTTTTTTAAAGACCTTATTTATTTGCGAGAGAGAGAATGAGAGACAGAGAGCATGAGAGGGAGGAGGGTCAGAGGGAGAAGCAGACTCCCTGCTGAGCAGGGAGCCCGACGTGGGACTCGATCCCGGGACTCCGGGATCATGACCTGAGCCGAAGGCAGTCGCCCAACCAACTGAGCCACCCAGGCGCCCTGTTCTAGTATCTTAATAAGACTTTCAAGACCTCTGCATTCCCATACAAATCAGCATTTACTCAACCAACTACACTTTTACATGAATCCTATGTTCTCTATCAAATGATATGTCATCACTTCTTGAATATATTTTTAATTTCCCCATCTTTGGATTGTTGCTTCTGTTATTCTGTCTGGTGAAATATTTTTTCTTCGCTATTTCCATGGTCCTCAACTATATCTTCATAGTAAAAGTCAACCCATATATTAAGCCCCAGTTCAAAATTATTTTCTTCATCTTTTTGGTATAAGGCATCCCTAGTGGAGATCTTCCTATTCTGAGCATTCATTGCATTTTATTGATACAATTCATGTGGTAATAAGATACCATAAATTATAGTTAACTGTGCATTTGTCTTACCTTCTTAACTTTGTAATTACTGGAGAACGGGCATGTCATATTTTTGCATTACTGCCCCCCACCCCAGCTTAATACATAGGCTGTTGTAATCCTCAGTGGTAGTAATAACAGTTTTCATGCCTACATTTTTTTTTTTTTAGTCCTTGTTATTTGCCAAGCACTGCTCTAAGTCCTTTATACATGTTTTCTCATTTTATCCTTCCTACAACCCTACGGGGTAGATATATAACTGCCCCAAACTATTATAGCATTTATGACTCACATGTAGCTATTGAACACTAGAAATGCAGCTGGTGCAACTTGAAATACACTGTAATTGTAAAATGCTCATCAGATTTCAGAGTTTAGGAAAAAAATACAAAATATTTTATTAATAATTTTATATTGATTACATGTAATAATAAAATATATTTTAAAATCAATTTCACCTGCTTTTTAAAAATGTGGTTACTAAAAATTTAAAATTACATATGTGGTTCACATATTTCTATTGGACAGTGCTAGCACATATCCTACTTCATACAAGAAGAAAATTGGGCTTAGAGATGAAAGCAACTTGTCCAAGGCCACACAACTTAAGTATTGGAGTTGTGACTTGGGGGCTATATGACTCCAAATCTCATGGTCTTATCCTCTATGTCATGCCCTAAAACCTTCAGATGAATTTTTATTGATTGGCTCAATGTTGTCTCTCCTACTGTGATTAAGCTGCCCTTACTAAAATGCAATATGAGTCAGAGTAACATCTCTTGGGTGTGCAGCTCCAGTTTTCAGCTAAATCTGTGCTTGCTCCTAGGAATACTTTAAAATTAATTTCTGTTTAAGTACAAGAAATATTTCAAAATTTCATTTCTGTGGTTATCCTAATGGCACTTATTGACTCCAAGAATCTTATTGTACAATTAGCTTCCTGGGAATAAGGAGGGGACTTAGAAAAGCAGCTTTTATTCTTTTAGAACTCAAAGAGCCCATCCATGTACCCAACATTCAACAGTGCCTTAGTGAGCAAAAATCAAAACAAATCAAAAACAAAACACCTCCACAACTTTAGATAAGTGTTTTATATTAAGATGTTATAAAAATTTGTCATTTTTTGCTCTAGGGGAAATAAACTGGACTATATCATCCTTCTGATGCTTATACTTTCAACATTGACTAACATCCTCTCAGACTCACCCAAACAGTATTTTTGAATACAGTAAACATATTTTGTCCAATTCCTTACACTGGTTGTTCATTAAAAGAGAGAGTTCTTGTTTTGTTGAAAGATTTCAACTTAATTTGTTTTGCATAAAGGATTCGTTTAGAATTAAATACAAAGTTAAACTGTTAGAGTGATAAAATTATCTAAGGGAGAGTTACTGGGAACTCAATTATCAATATGAAAATTGATATTCCCTGAAATTCCAAATAAAAATTATCAGATGCATAAAACTTTTTTAAATTCTGGTAAACATATAGTGTTATATTAGTGTCAGGTATACAATATAGTGATTCAACAATTCTATACATTACTCAGTGTTCATCATGAGAAGTGGACTCTTAATCCCCCCTTCCAGTTTTACCCATCTTCCCACCCACCTCCCCTCTTGTAACTGTCAGTTGGTTCTCTATAGTTAAGAGTCTGTTTTCTGGCTTGTCTCTTTTTTCTTTGTTCATTTGTTTTGTTTCTTAAATTTCCCATATGAATGAAATCATATGGTATTTGTCTTTCTCTAAGTGACTTATTTTGCTAAGCATTATACTCTCTAGATCCATGTTGTTGCAAATAGCAAGATTTTATTTTTTTATGGCTGAGTAATAATCCATTATATATATGGCACCTCTTCTTTATCCATTCATCTATCAGTGGACACTTGGGCTGCTTCCATAATTTGGCTATTGTAAATAATGCTGCAATAAACATAGGGGTGCATATATCTTTTCAAATTACTGTTTCTGTATTCTTTGAGTAATATTCAATAGTGGAATTACAAGATCATATGGTAGTTCTGTTTTTAATTTTTTGAGAAACCTCCATACTGTTTTCCACAGTGGCTACACCAGTTTGCACTCGCACCAACAGTGCACAAGTGTTCCTTTTCCTTCACATCCTTGCTAACATTTATTGCTTTTGTTTTGATTTTAGTCATTCTGACAGGTGTGAGGTGATATCTCATTGTGGTTTTGATTTGCATTTCTCTGATGATTAATGATGTTGAGCATCTTTTCATGTGTCTGTTGGCCATCTGTATGTCTTCTTTGGAGAAATGTCGTTTATGTCTTCTGCCCATTTTTAATTAGATTTTTTTTTGGTGTTGTATAAATTCTTTATATCATTTGGATACTAACCCTTTATTGAATATGTCATTTGTAAATATTTTTTTTCCATCCAGTAGATTGCCTTTAAGTTTTCTTGGTTGTTTCCTTTTCTGTACAGAAGCTTTTTGATGTAGTCCCAATAGTTTATTTTTGCTTTTGTTTCCCTTGTCTCAGGAGACATATTTAAAAGAATGTTGCTGTGACCAACATCAGAGAACTTACTGCCTGTGCTCTCTTCTAGAATTTTTATGGTTTGGGGTCTCGCACTTAGGTCCTTAATCCATTTTGAGTTTATTTTTGTGTATGGTGTAAGAAAGTGGTCCAGTTTTATTCTTTTGCACATAGCTGTCCAGTTTTCCCATGACCATTTGTCTCCTTTCCACTCCATATTTGTGCCTCTTTTGTTGAAGTTTAATTGACCATATATTCATTTCTGGGCTTTCTATTCTGTTCCATTGATCTATGTGTCTGTTTTTGTACCATACCATTCTGGTTACTACAGCTTTGTAGTATATCTTGAAATCTGAAATTGTGATACCTCCATCTTTGTTCTTCATTTTCAAGATTGCTTTGGTTATTTGGGGTCTTTTGTAGTTCCATACAAATTTTAGGATTATTTGTTCTAGTTCTGTGAAAATGCTGTTGATAATTTGACAGAGATTGCATTAAATTTGTAAATTGCTTTGGGTATCATGGGAATTTTAACAATATTTGTTCTTCCGATCCATGTGCATGGAACATCTTTCCATTTCTTTGTGTCATCTTCAGTTTCTTTCATCAGTATTTTGTGGTTTTCAGAGTACAGGTCTTTCACTTCCTTGGTTAAGTTTATTCCTAGGTATTTATTATTTTTGGTGCAATTGTAAATGGGATAGTTTTCTTAATTTCTTTCTGCTGCTTCATTATTAGGGTATAGAAATGCAAGAGATTTCTGTATATTGATTTTATATCCTGTCACTTTATGAATTCATTTATCAGTTCTAGTAGTTTTTTGGTGGAATCTTTAGGGTTTTCTATATATAGTATCATGTCATCTGCAAACAGTGAAAGTTTTACTTTTTCCTTACGAATTTGGATGCCTTTTATTTCTTTATCTTTTCTGATTGCTTTGGCTAGGACTTCTAGTACTCTGTTGAATAAAAGTGTTGAGAGAGGACATCTTGTCTTCTTCCTAATCTTAGGCGAAAATCTCTGTTTTTTACCATTAAGTATGATGTTAGCTGTGGGTTTTTCATATGGTCTTTTTTATGTTGAGGTATATTCCCTCTAAACCTACTTCATGGAGGGTTTTTATCATGAGTGGATGTTGTGCTTGTCAAATTCTTTTTCTGTATCTATTGAGATGATCATATGGTTTTTATCCTTTCTCTTGTTGATGTGATGTATCATGTTGATTGCTTTGTGAATATTGAACCACTCTTGCAGTTGATCATTGGTGAGTGATTTTTTTTAATGTGTTGTTGGATTCAGTTTGCTAATATGTTGTTGAGGATTTTAGCATCTATGTTTATCAGAGCTATTGCCCTGTAGTTCTCTTTTTTGTTGTGTCTTTATCTGGTTTTAGTAACAAGGCAATGCTGGCCTCATAGAATGAATTCAGAAGCTTTTCTTCCTCTTATATATTTGGAACAGTTTAAGAAGAATGGGTATTAAATCTCCTTTAAATGTTTGGTAGAATTCACCTGTAAAGTCATCTGATCATGGACTTTGTTGGGAGTTTGTTTATTAAAAACTTAATTTCACTGCTGGTAATCAGTGTGTTCAAATTTTCTCTTTCTTCCTGATTCAGTTTTGGGAGGTCCTGTTTCTAGAAATTTATCCTAGGTTGTCCAATTTGCTGGCATATAATTTTTCATAATATTCTCTTACAATCCTTTGTATTTCTGTGATGTTGCTTGTTATATCTCCTTGTTCATTTCTAGTTTTATTCGAGTCATCTCTCTCCCTTTTTTTTTTAAATGTATCTGGCTAAAGGTGTATCAACTTTATCTTTTCAAAAAACCAGGTCCTGGTTTCATTGATATGTTCTATCGTTTTTTAGTTTATATTTCATTTACTTCTGCTCTAATCTTTATAATTCCTTCCTGCTACTAGTTTTGAGTTTTGTTTTTTGTTCTTCTTCTATCTCCTTTAGGTGTAAGGTTCAGCTATTTATTTAAGATTTTTCTTGCTTCTTAAGGTAGGCCTGTATTGCTACAAACTTTCCTCTTGGAACAGCTTTTGTTGCATCCCAGAGATTTTGGACTGCTGTTCTTTCATTGTCATTTATCTCCATGTATCTTCTTATTTCCTCTTTGATTTCTTAGTTGAACCATTCATTGTTCCACAGCACGTTATATAATCTCCAGGTATTTTTGTTCTTTCCAGATTTTTTTTTTTTGTGTGTGTGGTTGATTTCTAGTTTCATAGTAATGTGGTTGGAAAAGATGCATGGTATGACTGATCTTCCTGAATTTGTTGAGACTTGTTTTGTGGCCAAATGTGTGATCTATTCTGGAGAGTGTTCCATGTGCACTTGAAAAGCATGTGTATCCTGCTGTTTATGATGGAATGTTCTGAATATATCTGTTAAGTCCATCTGGTTCAAAGTATCATTCAAAGCCTCTGTTTCCTTGCTGATTTTCTGTTTGGATGATCTATCCACTGATGTAAATGGTGTGTTAAAATCCACTACTATTATTGTATTACTATCAATTACTTCTTTTATGCTTGTTATTAACTGCTTTAGGTATTTGGGTGCTCCCCTGTTGGGTGCATAAATATTTGAAATTGTTATATCTTGTTGGGTTTTTCCTTTATGATTATATAGTTTCCTTCTTTGTCTTTTGTAGCAGTCTTTGTTTTAGTCTATCTTGTCTGATAGAAATATTGCTACCCTGGCTTGCTTTTCACTTCCATTTGCATGGTAAATGCCTTTCCATCCCTTCACCTTCAATCTGAATGTGTCTTTAATTCTGAAATGAGTCTCTTGTAGGCAGCATATAAATGGGTCTTGCTTTTTTATCCATTCTGTCATGCTGTGTATTTTGATTGGAGCACTTAGTCCATTCATTTACATTCAAAGTTACTACTGATAGGTATATACATATTGCCATTTTGTTACTTGTTTTATAATGGTTTTGTAGTTCTCTGTTCTCTTGCTCTTTTCTCTCTCAGTTTGCTGGTTTTCTTTAGTGATGTACTTCGATTCTTTTCTCTTTATTTTTTGCATACCTATTACTGGTTTTTGATTTGTGGTTACCATTTGGTTTGTATATAATATCTTGTGCATATAGCAGCCTAAATTAAGTTGATGGTCATTTAAGTTTGAATCCATTCTTTACTTCTCTCCCCCCAGTTTTAGATATGTGGTGTCATACTTTACATCATTTTATTTTGTGAATCCCTTGATGGATTTTTATAGGTATACTTAATGTTTCTGTGCTTCCTATTTTTCTTTTTTTGAATTTTTTTTTATTCTTATGTTAATCCCCATACATTACATCATTAGTTTTAGATGAAGTGTTCCATGATTCATTGTTTGTGCATAACACCCAGTGCTCCATGCAGAATGTGCCCTCCTCAATACCCACCACCAGGCCAACCCATCCTCCCACCCCCCTCCCCTCTAGAACCCTGTTTGTTTTTCAGAGTCCATCGTCTCTC
>NC_138371.1:20342472-20356876 GCF_054177405.1 Leptonychotes weddellii
ATCTACCCCTCTGATTTCCCCCGCTTCATTCTTCCCCTCCCGCTACCTTCTTCTTCTTCTTTTTTTTCCTTAACATATATTGTATTATTTGTTTCAGAGGTACAGATCTGAGATTCAACAGTCTTGCACAATTCACAGCGCTGTGAATTGTGCTTCCTATTTTTCTTACTCTTAATGGTCTTTCCTTTCCACTCAAAATGTTCCCTTTAACATTTCTTATAGGGCTGATTTAGTGGTTATGAATTCCTTTTTTCATCTCTGATTGGGTCTTTTTAATGTTTTCTATTTCTTTGTTAAGGATCTCTGTGAGGTCCTCCACTCTTTTCTCCAGTCTAGTGAGTATCTTTATGACCCTTATTTTAAATTCTCTATCAGGCATGTTACTTGTCTTTGTTTTGTTTAGCTCTCTTGCTGTGATTTTGTCCTGTTCTTTCATTTGGGGCATATTCCTCGGTCTCCTCATTTTGTTTAACTCTCTGTGACTGCTTCTGTGTGTAAGGAAAGTTGGTTACATCTACTGCTCTTGAAAATAGTGGCCTTATGGAAAGAGGTCCTATAGTGCCCTGAAGTGCAATGTCCCCTGTTCACCAGAACCTGGTGCTTTAAGGGTGTTTCCTTTGTGTGTTGCATGCACCATACTCCAGTGGCTTAGCTGCATTTGCCTTCAGTCCAGTCATCTGCAATGGCTTTCTTCGTTTGTCATAGGTAGGGTTTTGTCTCCCTGTGTTGTTAGTGGGCCAGTCTGGGCTACCTTGGGCTTGAGTTGAGTCCAACCAGACATTTGCCAGAGATGAACTAACAGAACTGAAGGGTGCTTTCCCTGAGAAACCTTTGTTGATGGTCAGGGCCTACAGTCAGACCAGTTGTCTGTCCCCTGTCCACTGCTGGGAGTGTGTGGTTATCTTCTCTTCTGGCAGGAGTCACTTGGAGTGGTGCTGGCCCTTGTTGGGGCTGCTTGCACACTGCCAGGTTGTGGCACCATTTTGGATGGTCTCCTGCCAAGAAGGTAGGAGAATGTGGGGCTGGAATGCACATTGCCAGCAAGGTCTGCAGTGGTCTGCTGCAGGAGGGCATTTGCAACTGCCTGACTGGGGCAGACAGGGTTGGAGGGGACAGATCTGCAGAAGATTACAGGGGTAGGGCATGCAGTGTTAGCAGTGTTTGCTATGGGAGGAGACCTGGAGCTAAGGCCTGGCTGGAAGGGGAGTGTTCAGGAGAATGCAGGGGAAGGGCACAGTCTTAGCAGGGAAGTTAGCAAATTAGGTGGAGAGTGTTGGTGTTGTGCTGGTTCCTATAGACTGGGGACTGGGGGAGGGAAATGGCAACCACCAGCTACTTTGTTCCTGGAGAAGTTCCCCAACAATTCTTGTCTCTCCAGCACACACTCTGAGATTAGTAAAGAAATCTCCCTCCCATATACTCCAAGTATTTTTCAAACTGCTGTTTCTATGCTGTATCTCTGTGGGGCTGCTGGCTATGCTGTCTCTTTAAGGTCAGAGACTCAGCTTCCTATTGCCCTCCTGGCTCTCCCAGAGCCAAGCCAGATGATTTTAAAGTTCCAGGTGTTAAGCCCTGCTGATTGTAAGAACTTGCAAAATTATCCCCCTCTGGTTTTCAAAGTCAAATGTTATGGGGAGTCATCTTCCTTTTGTGGGTTCCCCTTGCTGGGTGCCTGGTGTGAAGGTCTGTTTCTGTCACCTCTTCACAACTCAGTGTTCCTCCTGTGTACAGTCCCACAGGTCCTTTTAGCCCCTGACCACATCTCTGTCCTTCCTATTCTCTTCAATGTGACCTCTTCTCTACTTTTTGCTGTGGAGAGTCCGCTCTGCCCATCATTTATACTGATGTGAGTTATCTACTTGTATCTGTGGGATGAGGTAAGCTTAGGATCCTCCTACTCTGCCCTGTTCTCTCTCTCCCTCACATATAACAGTTTAATAAAATAAGTTGGTAGTCAAGTTTTAAGAAGATCCTGCTTCAACACTTTCCAAAGTAGTATATTCACTGGCCAAAATGATGCCATTTGTATTGGAACATCTAAATAAGGAAAATAGGTAGTGTAGATTTTAAAATTTACTAAATTATGTTGACAGGAATCTTTGATTTTTCTTTATTGGAGGAATAATTCACCACACTAATAAATGTATCAGAAGTTGAGCTTTGAAAATTGAGCTTCTTTGGAAAAGTCTTCCATTGAACTAATAACATTTACCCAATGAGCCATCAGTTATCAGGTACTGTTGGCTAAGGCAACTGGGGTTTCATATATTGTTTGGGTCAAGAGAATAGAATCCTGTTTAAGGAGATTCATTAAATGTCATATATATTGAAGCTATAAACTTATTGTTTGGAAAGTTAATTTAGAAGACACACTTTTTACACTGTGTCTGTACACTTACATTAGCAAAAAGGTGACAAAATTCACTTATAAGTCGATCATGTTACAAAAATATAATTTGACAGCAATATTAAGAGTCAACAGTTGGCTAAAACTGTGCAATTTTCTATTATATCATTAGGAATAACATCATTCTGGGATGCCTGGGTGGCTTAATTGGTTAAGTGTCTGTCTTCAGCTCAGGTCATGATCCCAGAGTCCTGGAATTGAGTCCCACATCGGGCTCCTTGCTCAGTAGGGAGGCTGCTTCTCTCTCTGCCTGCCACTTCCCCTGCTTGTGCTCTTTCTCTATGATAAATAAATAAAAATCTTAAAAAAAGAAGGAATAACATCTTTCTGGATTAAACACATATGTCTGCATGAATGAAATTCTGCTATAAGAAATAGAAGCAGACTCAAAACTTTTATTACAAATAATGAAAACATTAAATACATCACTACATTTCTCATTAAAATCACTTCAGTAATTTCTCATGATTATTCATGCTTTGCCTAAAGTTTGAATATGTTCCCCCCAAAGAAACAAAAATATCCATTTTACATTTCATTTAAATTAGTCTCATACACAGATCATAGGAAAATTGTTTATCACAAATATACAAAAGTGAAATCTAAAAAAATTGTGTGCCACTTATAAAATAACATATCAGAGAACAGAGGCTTTGATCAATAAGGAAATGATTTTTATACACATCAGAACCAATTTGAAGCAATTCTCTCAATCAATATAGATAGGCAGAAATGCTTTTCAGCATTTATTACCTGTGGAGAGCATTATTGATTAATTGTATTGATTTTTATAATGCATGTGGAGAGGCATCTGTTGTTTCTTTAAAAGATGCCTCAAAATGAAAAGTATCAAGAAACTTTAAATTTTGAGGATTTGCATTAAAGGCTCAACCTGGGTCATTACTCAGAATTTCAAAAACACCATTGAAGGGGATATGAAATTTGAATTAGTTTATTTTGCATCCTATTGCTAATCAATAAATTTCAGAAAAAATTAGTTGGAATTTAATTTTCCTAAATGCCTGTAACAATTTATAAACTTTTCCAGTATTTTTACTATGTATATGCTTGCTAAAGGACCTTATCTTTTCTCTTATTTGTGTCAAAGATAAACATGTTAATAAATAAATGCACTTTAAATTTCTTTAACTAAAACTTGTGTCATAAAAAGGACAACAAAGAGAGCAGGGAAAGCTTCAATATCTTGTTTTAGGATTGTAGTCAAGCATATATGCTTATCTTACTTGGAGTAGATAATACGTAATGGCTACAACAGTTGCTGAAGATAAAAATCTATCATTATTTAAATTTAGTATGGAATGTTATTAAGCAAGTAAATTTTTCCCCACAGAGTAGGTTTTATATGTTTGCTCTAAATAAGCAGTTTTAAATAAATATAATAATTATATTTGTCTTTTACATGAAATTCATATCTTGTTTAGGAAAGCAGTTCTTTGACACCACAGAAATTCCTAAATTTTAGCAGGTGAATAAATCCAAAACATAAAGTCTTTCCTTGCTAGGAACAGAACTTTGGTCTTATAAATTTTCCCCTAGTAAGAGAGCATGAATGAATATCTTCTTGAACAGGTGCTTTCCTACATGATCTGTCTTCTGAATATTATAGAAATCCCTTGTGAGATGCACCTAAAGTCCTAAAAATGTTCTAACTAATTATTGAATCTATTTAGAATATCAACAGCCACCTGCTTTCATTAAGAAATCCTTGTAGACCTGTTTCCTAACTTGGTCCTCACCTATGCAGCTGATCAGTGTTGAAATAATATTTATTCAGGGACCCCATGCACCTGGAGCTTTGCAAACATTTCAGAAAATCACTTAGTGATGTCAGAGGAAAATCTAGTTTTGGTTCATTTCTGGGGATCAGAAAACTATGGTAAAGCGTGATTCAGAGCAAGTCATAGACTGATATTTTCTTCCCCACTGTTTATGAGTTGAGAAAGGACCCAAAGGCTTATATTTTATAATAAAAATTTAATTAAAACTTTAATTTTTATATTATAAAGTAATAAAACCACCTTTAGTATTTCTCATTTTTCACTATTTAAACCATAACATTTACTACATTTCAGACTTATAGAGTTCTAATATTTTAGGAGTTTTTATCTTCATGGACATTGTGTCAGCACTAACTTCATTATGAAGAAATAACACTACTGAAGCATGGGGTTTTTTCTGTGGGGAAGAAAATACTGTCAGCTTCTGTTAGTTAATGTTGAGGTGGTGAATTAGTAATAATTGTATCCTTATTTTTAGAACTTCATTCTTTCTTCTGCAGGGCAACATCATCCATCGGGTGAAAGTGGCTAAGTGATAAGAATTATAGCCAAGATGATATAGCCTCTCCCCAAAAGAAGAAAAGAAAATCAAATGTGAAAATCCTGAGTAAGTTTAGAGTGGCTAAATATTTAAAGCTAGAATAATCTACTGGGTTTTAGAAAATCATTAAACTCTCTGAAATCATAGAGAGACTGCCTAAATTCCAAATCTTTCACAATTCATTACCTGAGGAAATACAGACCTAACACCTAATTGATAGTTAACTTTAAAATGGTTTGAAGTGGTTGATAATAAAAGATAAAATCACTGCTTTCCATTTATTGAATATCTACTGTTTCCTGAATATTTTCTATTATATGATTTTAAAAAACTGCATGTGAAGTAAACATTTCCATTTTTATAGGTAAAGATAATGAATCATAGTGAAGTTAAGTAGCATCGTCCAAGTAACAGAGCTACTCTTAGTGCAAGAATGCCAACACAAATGTCTATAAACTTCTCCTATTCTATATCCTGGGGAGAAAGGAAAGTAGTTATGCTAGAAAGCTAAGCTAATTTGGCTGCTACATGAAGGGCTAAATTTATATTAACTCATAATTCTATGAAGGCATCTTTATGAATATCTAAAGTAATATTCTAGTATATTACATTTGGATGACCTGGCTTTATACATCATAGAAAATTTAAAGCAACATGTGATTAGTTTATTCTTTTTTTAATAAAATTTTAAATTTTATTTTAATTGAACTATAGTTGACATTGTTAGTTTTAGGTGTACAGCATAGTAATTCAACATTTTATATATATTACAAAATGCTCACCATGATAAATGTAGTCATCTTAAAGTTATTATACTATTGACTATATTCCTTATGTTGTATTTTATATCCCTGTGATTTATTTATAACTGTAAATTTGTAGCTCTTAATCCCCTTCACTTATTTCATTCATCCTTCCCCACCCGTGTGACAGCCATCATTTTGCTCTGTATTTATGACTCTGTTTTGTTTTGTTCTGTTTTTTAGATTCCACATATAAGTAAAATCATACAGTATTTGTCCTTTTCGGTATGATTTATTTCACTTAACATAATGCCCTCTAGGTCCATCCAAGCTGTTGCAAATGGCAAGATTTCATTCTTTTTTATGCTAAATATTCCACTGTGTATGTGTGTGGTATGTGTATGCCACAGCTTCTTAATCCATTCATCTATTGATAGACACTTAGGTTGCTTCCCTATCTCGGCTCTTATAAATGATGCTGCAATAACCATGGGGGTGCATATATCATTTCAAATTAGTTTTTTTTTTCTCTCCCTGTGTCTGTTGGCCATATGTATATGTCTTTTTTGGGAAAATGTCTATTCATGTCCCCTTCTGCCCATTTTAAAGGTTTTGTTTTGTTTTGTTTTGTTTTTGGTGTTGGGCCACATGATTTTTTTGTATATTTTGGATATTAAACCCTTACCAAATAGATCATTTGTAAATATCTTCTCCCATTCAGTAGGTTGCCTTTTCTTTTTCTTTTTTTTTCATGGTTTCCTTTGCTGTGCAAAAGCTTTTCAGTTTGGTATAATTCTAGTTGTTTTTTTTTTTGCTTTTATTGCCTTGCCTGAGGTGCCAAGTATATATATTGCTAAGACTGATGTTCAAGAGTTAACTGCCGATATTCTCTTTCAGGAATTTTGTGGTTTCAGGTCTCACAATTAGGTCTTTAATCCATTTTGACTTTTGTGTATGGTGAAAGGAAGTAGCCTAGTTTTCCCAACACCATTTATTGAAGAGACAGTCTTTTCCTATTGTATATATCGCCTCCATTGTCATAGATTAATGACTATATAGGTGTGGGCTCTCTATTCTGCTCCATTGATCTGTGTATTTTGGTGTGAGTACCATACCGTTTTGATAACTATAGCATTGCAGTGTTGTTAGAAATCTGAAGTGTGATACCTCCACTTTTGTTCTTTCTCAAGATTGCTTGCCTATTCAGGGTCTTTTGTGGATCCATGCTAATTTTAGAATTATTTGTTCTAGTTCTGTGAAAAATGCTATTGATATTTGATAGGGATTACATTGAATATGTAGGATGTTTTTAGTATGAACATTTTAACAATATTCTTCCAACTCATGAGCATGGTATATCATTCCATTTGTATTGTTCTGAATTTCTTTTATCAATGTCTTCTAGTTTTCAGAGTACAGGTCTTTTATGTCCTTCGTTAAATTTATTCATAGGTACTTTATTCGTTTTTTCAAGATTCTATTTATTTATTTGACAGAGAGAGACATAGCGAGAGAGGGAACACAAGCAGGGGGAGTGGGAGGGGAGAAGCAGGCTTCCTGCTGAGCGGGGAGCCCAATGCGGGGCTCAATCCCAGGACCCTGGGACCATGACCTGAGCTGAAGGTGGATGCCCAATGACTGAGCCACCCAGGTGCCCCTGGTATTTTATTCTTTTTAATGCTATTTTAAACAAATTGGTTTTCTTAATTTCTCTTTTTGCTACTTTATCATGTCATCTGCAAATAGTGACAGTTTTACTTATTTCTAACCAATTTAGGTGCTTTCTATTTCTTTTTCTTGTCTGATTGTTGTAGCTTGGACTTCTAGTACTATACTGAATAAAAGTCATTACAGTGGGCATCCTGGTCTTTTTCCTGATCTTAGAGGAACAATGTGTAGCTTTTCATCATGGAGTGTGATGTTAGCTGTGGGTTTTTATATATGGCTTTTATTATGTTGAGGTGTGTTTGTCCTATACCCACTTTGTTGAGAGTTTGTATCATGAATGAATATTGAATTTTGTCAAATGTTTTTTCTGCATATTCAGATATAATTTTTATTTTTCTTTTTGTTAATGAAGTGTATCACATTAATTGTGTTTATTAAACTATCCTTGCATCCCTGCAATAAATCCCACTTGATCTTGGTGAATGATCATTTTGATGTATTTTTGAATTTGGTTTGCTAACTAAATATTTTGGGGATTTTTGCATCTATATTCATCAGTGATACTGGTCTGTAATTTTCTTTTCTTTCTTTTTTTTTTTTTTTGGTGTGTCTTTGTCTTGTTTTGGTATCAGGGTGATCCTCGCCTCATAAATAAAGCTGCAAATGGTCCTCTTCAAGTTTTTGGAATAGTTTTAGAAGGAGAAGTAGTCTTCTTTAAATGTTTGGTGGAATTCATCAGTGAACCATTTGGTCCTTGACTTTTGTTCATTGGGAGTTTTTGATTGCTGATTCAGTTTTAAGTCATTCTTTTTCTAGTTCCTTCAGGTATACAGTTAGATTTCTTGAAATTTTTCTTGTTTTTTTGAGGTAAGCCTGTATCTCCATAAACTTCTCTCTTAGAACTGTTTTTGCTGCATTCCAAAGATTTAAGCCATTGTGGTTCCATTTTCATTTGTATTCAGGTATTTTTTTTTATTTCTTCTTTGATTTCTTTGTTGACCCATTGGTTGATTAGTAGCATGCTGTTTAGCCTAGGTTTTTTCCTCTTGTTTATTTTTGTAGTTCTATTTCATATGATTGTGGTCAGAAAAGATGCTCAATATAATTTCAATCTTACTGAAATTTGTGGTCTAACATGATCATCTGGAGAATGTTCCATGTGCCCTTGAAAAGAATGTGTTCTGCTATTTTGGGGTGGACTTTCTGTATGTATCTGTTAAGTTCATCTGGTTTATGTGTTGTTCAAAGCCACTGTTCCCTTATTGATTTTCAGTCTGGATAATATATCCATTGATGTAAGTGGAGTGTGAAAGCCCCTACTCTTGTACTACTGTCAATTTCTCATTTTATATCTGTTAATATTTGCTTTATATATTTAGGTGCTCCTTTATTGGATGCATAAATATAATTGTTTATCCTCTTGTTGGATAATCCCTTATTATATAATGCCCTTCTTTGTCTCATTACAGCTTTGGTTTTAAAGTCTACTTTGTTTGATGTAAGTATTGCTACCTCAACTTTTTTTGGCTTCTGTTTGTATGGCATCTTTTTTTTTTTATTCCTTCATGTTCAGTCTATCTAATTTTAGGTCTGACGTGAATCTCTTGTAGTCAGCATATAGATGGGTCTTGTTTCCCCCCCACCCCAATTTGGTCATCCTGTATTTTCCTATTGGAACATTTAGTCCCTTTGCATTTAACATAATTATTGAAAGGTATGTACTTATTGCCATTTGAATTTTTGTCTGGTTGTTCTGCAGTTCTTCTGTTTCTTTGAAATTCTCTTGCTCTCTTCCCTTCTGATTTAATGACTGTCTTCAGTAGTATGCTTGGATTCCTTTTTATTCTTTGGGTATCTATTACATGTTTTTGGTTTGTAGTTACCATGAGGTTCATACATAACATCCTATGTATATAGCAGTCTATTTTAAGTTGGTAGCCACTGAAGTTCAAACACATTCTAAAAGCACTATATTGTTGCTCTTTCCCTCTTCATTTTTTATGTATTTGCCATTTTATACCTTTGTATTTTGTGTATCTCTTGACTAATAAATGTAGGTATAGTTGATTTAACTTCTGTATTTTAACCTTCATATTAGCTTTATAAGTAATTGATCTATTTTTACTAAGTATTATTTTTACCAGTAAAATTTTATTTTTCATAATTATTTTCTAGTTATAACCTTTTTCATTTAAAGAAGCCCCTTTAACATTTCTTATATGGTTGGTTCAGTGGTGATTCCCTTAACTTTTTCTCTGGGAAACTCTCTCTCCTTCATTTCTGAATGATAACCTTGCTGGGTGGAGTATTCTTGGTTGTAGATTTTTTTTTTTCCTTTTAGCACTTTGACTTTATCATAGCCACATCTTTCTGGCCTGCCAAGTTTCTGCTGAAAAATCAGCTGATAACCTTATGGGGACCCCCTTGTACAAAACTAGTTCCTTTCTCTTGCTGTTTTTAAGATTTTCTCTTTGTCTTTACTTTTTAATTTTTTTAATTATTATGTGTCTTGGTGTAGACCTCCTTGGGTTCATCTTGATTGCAGTGATCGCTCCTCTCCTGGACCTGGATGTCTGTTTCCCTCCCCAGATGAGAGAAATTTCAAAGTTTTCTGCCCCTTCTCTCTCTTGTCCTTCTGGGACTCCTAAAATGCAAATGTTATTACACTGGATGTTATTGCAGAGGTCCTTTAACCTATCTTCATTTTTTAAATGTTTTCTTTTTGCTCTTCAGCTTGGTTGTTTTCCATTACTCTGTCTTGCAGATTGACAGTTTATTCTTCTGCATTCTCTAATCTGTTGTTCTATCTCTCTTATATTCATTTCAGTTTTTATTTTTTTAGCTCTGCTTGGTTCTTTTTTTAAAATATTTTTTTCTAGCACTCTGTTGATATCACAAAGTTCATCTACTCTTCTCTCAAGTCTGGTTAGTATTTCTGTTACCATTACCTTTCATAGATACATTGCTTCTATTTCATTTAGCACTTTTTCTGTGGCTTTGTCTTATTATTTTGTTTGGAACATGATTTTCTGTCTCCTTATTTTGACACTGTATTTGTATGTATCAGGTAAATCATCACAGCTCTTGGTTTTGAAAGTAGTGGCCTAATGTTGAAGGCCTCCTGTGGGGCCCAGAAACACAATTCTCCCTGCTACCAGATGCTCCAGTGAGGTCTCCAGTGTAGGCTGCTTTCACCCTCCTGTTGTGACTGAACTGTGATGGCAGTGAGCAGGGCTGGCTGCCCCTTTCCTAGGATAGGAGTTGCTTTGGAAGAGCACTGGTCCTGGTTGAGACTGAACTGGATATGTTGGGTTGGTAGCCACTTTGGGGGGTGCTGGTCCTGATCAAGGCTGCCTGCCACTTGTGGCAGGGTTAGGAGCTGCTCTGGAGGTGTATCTGCCAGGGCAGAAGGTTGGGTGGAGTGGGTCCACAGGAGAATGCCAGGGCTGGGCAAACAGTGCCAGGAGTGTCAAAACTGGCACCTGCCAGGCTTCCATTTGCAGAGAAAGTTCCTACATACTCCTGACTCTCTGCCTTAAAATTACCCAATAAATCTGCTTCACATATGGCCCAGATGCTTTTCAAATTGCTGTCTCTGTGATAGGTCTTAGAGCAAGGGAGATTATGGGGGCCCTTTAAGAACAAAGTCTGTTTCTTATTGCTGTCTGGCTCTCCTGGAGTTACTGTTGATTTTCAAAGCTCCCAGAGTTAAGCCCCACTGATTATCAAAGCCAGGCATTATGGGTGCTTTCTTCCCAATTCAGATCCCCGGGGTGGGTGGTGCCCAATGAGGGGCTCGAATCCTTTGCTCTAAATGAGGACCCCCATGCCTGTGCTTTCCTTCCTGTTTGTGGGCTGCCACACCGGGTATTTGGGTCCTGATCAGAGTGCATTTCTGCCCCTCCTACTCTTCTTGATGTGGCCTTTTCTTTATATCTTCAACTATGGAACTATTCTACTAGTTTTCACATCATTTTCAGAGCGGCTTTATATATAGTTGAACCCTTTGTGGGTCCATGGGAGGAGGTGAGGTTGGGATCTTCCTTCTTTGCCATCTTCCTGTGAGTTAAATTAGTTCCTTTATCAGTCTTTCTCCATCACATGTTTTTACTCTTACCCTCTTTTCTGGCATTCAACTTGCATCAAATGGGCTTTTGCAAGGAGCTAGAAGACAACTTGAGATTAAAGGCACTGATAAATACTTGGGGTTAAAGTAATGAGATATAATGATTTAGATATGTGCATGAGGCATTAAAAAAGGTAATTTAAAAATTTATTTTAAAAAATAAGTTTGATTTGTCTGAATAGATGGAATGTTAGAACATTTTCAGTTACAAGTGAAAGAAAATCAACCCAAAGTGTCAAAGAGAAAAAACAGTTTAAAAAATATACGTATAACCCAGAAATAGTTGGAACAAGAGGCTAAAATGACATTTAAGAGTGCCATCTCTCAGCTCTGCTTTCCGCAGTGTGGATTCACTCCCAGGCAGACTCTCTCCTCTTGGTGTTTCCAGCAGATTCAGGTTCATAGCCTCTCTCCTCTTGGTGTTTCCAGCAGATTCAGGTTCAGTACCTCTATTGCCCAGCAGTTTCATATTGGGTAAAAATGTCCCTGATTAGGTAGCTTGGATTGTGTGCTTGGATCATTCCTGAACCAATTATATGAATGGCAGGTGGAAGAGTGTGATGGACCAGGCCAGGACTATGTGCCCACACAACCATTAAGAGTGCACAAATAGAATTGCCTAAAGAGAGATCAAGATGCTGTTATTAAAGAGGAATGGACACTTTGTGTAGAAAAAAAATTCTTCAGATAGTCATTCTAGGTGTGTAAAACCAGAGCCAATTTTTTCATTAGAGAAGAAAATTAACCACATTCTAGTCCATTGAAACAATACTTTCCATTGTTTTTCTATTTGGCAACTCACCTCATTCCATACCCTTGACTCTTAAAAGGCTCTTAAGCACATAAATGGTATCTGGCTTTATTAAGAAATCAGCACAATTATTGAACAGTTTGCCGATGTTTGGGGTCCTTTGATTTGCAGTAAGGCTATAAAATGCAGCAAAATCCTAAAGAAAACTGCAGGATGGGTGGGGGTGAAGTGGGAATTACCACTGCAAAGGAACACAAAGAACTGAACACCTGTTGACAAGCAATCTGTGTTAGAAAATGAAAAATATTCCATAAACTCAGGCCTCTTTTGCATTCATAGATACTATGATTATTAATACCTGAGTGACATTCATATACCAGATTATACCTCCCAAAAGAAACACCATCCTAGTAAGTTACATTGAAATTTTTTTTAATCAAATAGAGAATAAGATTGTTATACTCTCTAAAGTTAGAAAATATATCACAGATTCTGTAAGGCCTCAGTGTCTTCAGGAAAAGAAATTAACTTAGAAGAGCCCTTAAAAGCAGAGTTTTAAGTTTCAGTGACAATCTTGCACATGTTCTTAAGACCTTGATATGGTTCTTAAGAATTCTGAATACTAAAATAATATACAACCCAATAGATAAAGGTTGTTTTATGAAGTCATTATCTTAAGAAACTATACTCTTTTTGTTATAGTTAGTGTTTAAACTTAAAAAAAATTGTTTGGAAATCACTTCTCAGTAAAACACATGAAAATGAGGGGAGGGGATTGATGAAACAAAAATGACAAAAATCTTGATAATTGTTGAACCCAGGTGATGAGCAAATAAGGCTCATTATATTGTTTTCTCTACTATTACATATGTTTAAAAAACAAAAATTAAAAATAGTCACATAAGATCATCATTACTGTATAGCCATTTCTTATATTTAGAATTTAAATTATTAAGAAGTGCAACTTTTTTTAGAACTAGATATATGTACCCTGTGTCTAAGTAATGCTGTTAGCATCTAAAGAGCCAGAGTTATAAAGATACTAAATATAAAAATGTGTTAGAAAAACGAAACCATGATGAGATCAATAGATCCTTTTCAATTGTAATTATATGTGTATATATATATCACTTAAGAAGATGTTACTAAGTGTTAAAAAGTAGGTGCCTTAAATTTTTTGTCTTTAACTCTTGTTCATAACTCAATTAGAATTCAAAATTAGTTTCTCTAAATTATGAATCATACCATATGATTTAAAGTATTTAAATGAAATACTAAAATCTGTAGGCTGGTGTAGGGAACAATTATTTACCCAAAGAATAGATGACAGTAAGCCATGCTGATATTGAAAAGTAAGCTTAAACTCAAAAATTTGATTCCTAGAGTCATCACTGTATAGCTCCAACTAGACTTAAAAAGAGTTGCCTATGTGCATGCAGCTTGTACTATGGAAACTAAAATAATACAAAGATTTTCATTAAAAGGCATTATCCATTATACCCAGAAAGAAGATTGAAAAAAACAGAATGAACTTCCTGGCTTATACTACAGATTGGCCAATGGTAGTGCCTAAATAACACCAGAAATTGTTCCACAAGCTGCGTCACATTGATTACACAATCTTGGTGGTACATTTCTTATGACTAAAAAGAGATTCAATTTAAAATAAATTAGACATGATTTTGACTTTCTAAATTAGGAGTCTCTTCCAAAATAGCACAATATTAGGCCTTTAAAAGTTATTTTTAGAGCAAATCTAGAACTTTGATGTTTCTCTTTTCTAGGAATTAATATCTTTAATATTTCTCACATTTTTTCCATTTCTTTAGCTTTATGCTATGAGTGTTATAAAGCATGAAGTTTCTAAAATATTTTCATTTTAAAAAATATTTTATTTATTTATTCATGAGACACAGAAGGAGGAGCAGGGAGCCTGATGCAAGACTTGATCTCAGGACCCTGGGATCACTACCTGAGCTGAAGGCAGATGCTTAACCAACTGAGCCACCCAGGCACCCAAATATTTTCATTTTCAATCAAATGCGAACATGTCTCTGAAGATGTACAGAATCATGTTTAACTCTGAACATAAGATGCACACACATTTTGACTTAACTGATCCTAATTGATATACGTGGCGACCTCTTTTACTGGATAACTATTTCATAATTTTGGCAAAAACATTTATAAGAAACATGTTGTCCTCTTCCTAGACCTAAAAATACTAATTCCCATCTATTACATACTTTATGCAATCACTATCTTATCTAATCACTACCTTTTATGTTTGTTATTCAATGAACTAGTCAAAGAGAAAGAAATAACTTTTTCCCCTAAACTCAATATTCTTGAACCAAGCTTTCCCACCT
>NC_138371.1:20357376-20397270 GCF_054177405.1 Leptonychotes weddellii
AAGACAGTATGGTACTGGCACAAAAACAGACACATAGATCAATGGAACAGACTAGAGAGCCCAGAAATGGACCCTCAACTCTATGGTCAACTAATCTTCGACAAAGCAGGAAAGAATGTCCAATGGAAAAAAGAGTCTCTTCAACAAATGGTGCTGGGAAAATTGGACAGCCACATGCAGAAGAATGAAACTGGACCATTTCCTTACACCACACACAAAAATAGACTCCAAATGGTTGAAAGACCTAAATGTGAGCCAGGAGTCCATCAAAATCCTTGAGGAGAACACAGGCAGCAACCTCTTCGACCTCAGCCGCAGCAACTTCTTCCTAGAAACATAGCCAAAGGCAAGGGAAGCAAGGGCAAAAATGAACTCTTGGGACTTCATCAAGATAAAAAGCTTTTGCACAGCTGAAAGTACCTATTTTAAAGATTTATTTTAGAGTGAGTGAGTGGGGGGAGGGGCAGAGGGAGAGAATCTTCAAGCAGACTTCCCACTGAGCATGGAGACCAATGCGGGGCTTGATCTCAAAACCCATGAGATCATGACCTGAGCAGAAATCAAGAGCCAGACACTTAACTGACTGAACCACACAGGTGCCCCTGAAAGTATTTATTTTAAATATGCCTTTAGCTCCTGCTTTTAAATATTGAACAATAAGAATTAGCAGTGCCATATATTAATGTATCAATTTCAGACATTTTCTATGGAATTCTTATTAAGGGAGAATATTAGCTTCATATGTAATTAATCCCCATTTCTCACCTCTCCATACTCTCAACTGGTTTAGATCACAATTAGGTTACTAGTTCAGGTTCAGGATTAACAAATTTAGTAGTTACATTATCATGACTTCTATCCATATGGTTCCCTGCTGAGCCAGTTAGAGTGGTCTGATTATATATCCTTTGTACAAACTTGCCAGTTTTTTTTTTTCCCCCCCCTTTCTGGGTTAGTTTTCTATATGTCTATCAGTAATCACTCCTAAACTCATTAGAACTATAGAACTTCTTTCAGTATAGAACTATAGAACTATAGAACTTCTTCTCATGGTCAAGTTTATTTTTGGATTCTTATTTCCTGGAGACCATACCTCCAAAACAAGAGCTTTGTTGCATAGGAAAGTCCATTCTTTGGAGATTTCTGAGCAATAGTGTATAATGGTAAAATTCTGAAAGTGGGAAGCAAACTGACATTTTCATTGTGTGATTCTTAAATGCCAGATCCTTAATTGTAGGTATTTTCTTTGGATACTAGTCAATTTCTCCCAAACTGAATCCTGATTAGTGGTATTTCAGGAAGTGGATGAGGAAAGACTGGAGAGAATCTTTGTTGTCAAAATCCCTGTTTGTGCTTGCTTTTGTGCCTTGTGTTCCTGAATCCAGAACCCTTTCTGATTCAACTTTTCTAGAGAAGAAACTTCTTTCTCTCAAGGGTTGTGGTTTAGAAATATGGTTGTCTGGATGAACAAGGTTGGAAAGAAGAGCTCAGGGGTTTTAAACTGCTCTTTATATAAATGGGTCAAATCCATCCCTTATCTCTGAATTCTTTGTAGCAGGTGTAATGAATTCCAGAATCATGAGGAAGCTCTGTGGTAAAAATTAGTGCATTCATTTTGAAGTTTTTCTTTTTAGGCTTAGGTCCCTGCTTCTCCTGCTTTGCTTAAGTCAGTTACCACTCCTCCATCTGTTTTCCATTGACATTTCTAGCCCACTTGTAGCATGCTCTCCTTTCTCTCTGTCCTTGTGTACTTAATACCCCTTTTCTTCTTTACTGACAAGGTATTGGGACTCTGGCCTTTAATCTACCACATTTAATACATTCTGCAAGATGATATTTACATTTAGATGAATAAAAGGTGGTGCCAATTTACCTGTTTATATTGTATTCAATAAATTAGATACTCTAAGTTTTAATTATATACTTTTACAAATTATCTACAAGATCTTAGGAAATTTTCATTAAAAATTAAAGAGATGAAGCCCCAAAATATATTTTCCTTATTTGACCTTCACCTTCCATAGGCATTTTATAGGCCTTAACCTATTTACTCCTCAAAATCATCCTAATGGTTATCCCAATATTAAACCCACAGAGTCTGAGCAAATTGCCTGTGTCGCATTTAGTCAGGGCCAACATTCACATACAAAAAGTTTGGGTCCTTTTATAGAACCACAAAAGCCCCTGGATAGTCAAAGCAATCTTAACAAGGAGGATATAGCTGGAGGCATTATACTTCCTGATTTCAAATTATATTGCAAAGTGATAGTAATCAAAACAGTATGTCATTGGCATAAACAGACACACAAATTAATGGAATAGAGAGCCCAGAAATACACCCATAAGTATATGGTCAACTTACTACAAAGGATCCAAGAGTATATAATGGGAAAAGGAGTCTCTCTTCAATAAATGTTCTTGGGAAAACTGATTACATGGAAAGGAATGAAACTGGGCCACTATCTTATACCATAAACAAAATTCAAAATTGATTACAGATTTGAATGTAAGACATGAACCATAAAATTCCTAGAAGGAAACATAGGTGGTAAGCTTCTTGACATCAGTCTCGGCAATGACTTTTTTTTGGATTTGACACCAAAATCAAAGAAAATAAAAGCAAAAATAATCAAGTGGGACTACATTTAAATTAAAAAGTTTCTGCATAGCAAAGGATCATCAACAAAATGAAAAGACAACCTACCAAATGGGAGAAAACACTTGCAAATCACATATCTGATAAGTTAATATCCAAAATATATTTTTAAAAAAACCCTAGAACTCTATAGAGGGGGGAAAAGCAAGCAATGGGCACAGAATTTGAATAGACATTTTCATCATGAAGACATTCAGTGGGACAACAGGTACACAAAAAGGTACTCGGAATCACTAATAACTAGGGAAATGCAAATCCAAACCACAATGAGATATCACCTTACACTTGTCAGAATGTCTATTGTCAAAAGACTAGAAATAACAAGTGTTAACAAGGGTGTGGAGAAAAGGAAACACTTGTGCACTGTTGGTGGGAATGTCAATTGGTGCAGCCATTATGGGAAGTAGTGTGGAGGTTCCCCCCAAAATTAAAAATAGAACCACCACATGATCTATTAATTCCACTTTTGAAAAAAAAAACCTAATTAAAAAAGATATACACATCCTCATGTTCATTGAAGAATTATTCACAATAGCCAAGACATGGAAGCAACCTAAGTGTTCACTGACAGAAGAATGGATAAAGATGTGGCATATACATATGATGGAATATTATTCAGCAATAAAAATGAATGAAATCTTGCCATTTGCCACAACATGTTTGGACCTTGAGAGCATTATGCTAAGTGAAGTAAGTCAAATACAAATACTGGATGATCTCACCTATATGTGAAATCTTAAAAACAAACAAACAAAAAACCAACCCAAAACACAACAGATTTGTGGTTGCCAAAGGCAAGAGGTTGGGGGAAATAGGTAAAGGTGGTCAATAGGTACACATTTCCAGTTATAACATGAATAAGTTCTGGGGATGTAGTGTACAGAATGATGACTAAGTTAGCAAAACTGTATTATATATTTGTAATTTACCAAGACAAGAGATCTTAAAAATTCTCATCACAAGAAAAAATGTGTAACTACATAAGGTGATGTTAGTTAAGCTTATGGTAATCATTTTATAATATACACAAATTATGTTGTATGTTTTAACTAACATATTGTTATAGGTCAATTGTATCTCAATAGAACCAGGGGGAAATTAAATAAAATAGAAATGCCTAGGTCAGAAAGAAAAAAAAAGAACAGTTTGGGTCCATAATCTCTGTTCTTAACTAACTGTATGATTACAGCCCATGTAAGCTCAGATCATGGTTTTATGATCTCTAATGTGATAATAGTATCCTCTTATAATCATTAAGTACTCCCAAGAACTACCATGTCTAAAGCCACAGACATCTATTCAAGTGTCTTCCTTAGCTTACTGATCACTACTTAAGGAATAGCTTTGAACTTTGCACTCACTTCAAGACTCCTTTCTTAGGGAGCATTCCTGTCTATGCCAATAGACATGTGGGCTTGTGTCTTTTGCCAAGCCTCTTATAGATTGGCAGCTTGATCTTGGACTATCATTTTGAGCCTGACCTGGCTCTCATTGGAACTGTGCTTCTTATAACTTCCCCTTAGCTTCACATATTTCATCTAGTTGGACATTAACACCATAATCAACACTTCCCTCTAGAACTAATGTTGTGGGCCCTGACCACCACCTGCCTCTCCCATTTCATCAGGGAGGGGAAGGACAATGCTCCACTGTCATTCTAATTGGATGGTATTGGATTTTAACTGCCTCTTCAAATTATATTTTTAGTGATATTTAATTTAGCATTCAGAATATGACTCTTTTTAACTAATTTATGCTCAAAGTGAGCCTAAGATAAAATGGGAGCTGGATGATGTAGAAGAATAGTCACTTGTTTGGCTATCCAGGAAGCCAAGTCTAATTTTAGCCTTGAGAGAATTTGAAATCATTATAATTAGTTGGGTATTAAAGCCCACAAGTGAAAAAGGACTCTTTATTTTTTAAAGCATACCCATTCATTTAGCATCAATTCACAACTGGCAGTCCATTCTCCCAAATGTGCTATCACTGAGCATGCAGAGTTAGTTAGAGTAAAATATTTCTGGAGAAGTTCAAATAACTTGGAAGTAGGTCATTGCTGGAGATGTGATATGGACACTATAATTAACTTGAATATCTATAGGACTGTAAGAAATGTAAAACATATGTATCTGCGAAGAGGAAGACTGTATTGTTTCATACATTCCAGTTGTGGTACAAAATAATGGGATAGTTGGCTTCAAATAATTGCAAGATACCTGTGCCTGGTGTTGGCCTTCAATACAAATGTTGGGTAATAATAATTCCTGAGCTTGGGCTCCAGGGTTAATTTGAAGTGCACTCCAGAGAAACAATCATTACACAGTCACTTTGGAATTCTACGGAAGTTCTGCTTCAATCCAGACTAATACCCTGACTAAAGAAAGTCAGTGATATGATGGTCTAAGGTATCCTTAAGAACAGATGAGAAAATATGACTGGCAGTTCAGTGTTTTGCCCCTGCAACTAACTAAAAAGGTATTTTGTAAGATTTAGAAAAAACAAACAAACAAACAAAAAAACCCAAAAAATGGGCTTTGGAATTTCCAGTAGAAAATGAAAGCAAGGACTCTTCTTTTAACATAAGCATGTTATTGTCAACAGTGGCATCTCTATTAAGTTTGTTCTTTTACCTAAACACTCCTATTACTGTCATCTCTCTGGATTGTCATACCCGCCACCCTGACAGTACAAACATTCCACTGTAAAATCTGTCAAAAAGGCCAGTTGATTTTCTACATCTTCTGACACATGCTGTTCTTTAATTTCAGCCTGTCAGAACACCTAAGAGAAAGGCATCTGCTTTCATGCTTGGAGCTGAGACTGTAACTACCATCACATACACTGTAATCATTAGCCTTATGCTGCTATGAAATTCTGCCTTTTGGAACCATAGAATGTCTTGCTGGAGAATGCTGTTGGCATAAATCTATCATGCAAGTTAGATTGCACACATTTTGGTAGAACTAGTTATTTCAAAAAAATTTTTCTAGTGTGAATCTGCTTTAATTTCTTTTTATGATGAGTTGTTTTGAAATGTATATTGGATTTTCCTTTGCCACAATCAAGTACCTGCATAGAAGTCAAACAAAATATTTTTGGCTTGACTTATCTTGATTTTATTCTATTCATGTGGATTATATATGCCACCACATTCATCTTAAGTTTGTTTTATCTAAGGAAGATGTTTCTCTTGGTTTAAAAACGTGATTGCTAAATTAGACTGTCCAGACTATCACTCCTGGATTACTTAAGTCAAAGACAGCTTTCCTGGAACCCCACTGGTAGGTCATTGAGCCTTTATGTTCTCTCTTCCTATCTGGTTCTCTTGTGGTGTATGTTTGTGGGAGGCCTGAGGAGCAGTCTATTAATATGAGGGATGTTCCTTTGTAACAAATAAAACAGAACTTCTAAACCCAGTACTTGTGGTGTATTCTTATATTCACCTTGGGAGGATGTGGACTTATCCCAAAGACAATTGTAGATTATCTTCTTTGGAAAACCTTCAGAATGTAGAGCAGCACATGCTTTTATTTTCTAATTAATAAAGTTTATTTTGGTACTAGTAATTAAAAATCACATTATTACTTTAATAATGAATAAAAGTGTCTAAAATAAAAATGATCTCTTGCACACACACCCCCCAAAACCTTACCCTATCTCCTGACTTAACTCCCCCTTGATGAAGCCAAATTTAATAATTTGGTTTGTATCATTCCATAGTTTTCATTTGCTCATAAAAACATATACACAATATATAGTGGCTTTAATTTTTAAAGGAGAATGTGTAGATCATATATGTTCTTAAACTTGTTTGTTTCCTTTTGGCAATATATCACTTCAATAGGCAGGTTTACCATGAAAGGATTCATGAATTTTAGGGTCCCCTACTTGTATGGGACCCTTCCAAGTCCCTGGGAAGGGGAGGTCTTAGAAATTCTTTTATTCATAATTTTGTACTTTTTTTTTCTCAGAGAGGGTCCTTGACTTTTATCTGCTAGGCTTCACAAAATCTGGATCTGCTCCTGAGCTTGGAAATCTTTCTAGGTCAGTAGATCTGGAACACATACATTCTTTTTGTTCTAGCATTCTCACAAATGGAAATCTCTTTAACAGGAAAGAATTGCCAAATATACAAAGAAAGACAAGGATCACTGTAGCATTTTTAAGATACTAAAAATATGACAACTGCCTTTTTTATCACTTGGGGAGAATTTTTACAATTATGGTACAATCACACTTTGGAATATAGCATGTGCTTTTGTATTTACTAAAAAATGGCAAATTATCGGTTTCTAAGGATGGATTTGATTTTTGAAGTGATCAAAAGGTATTCAGAGTCTTGTGGAAAATAGAGGAGCAATTATAGTAGTATTACCTTTAGCAAACAATTAGAATGTGAGGACAGATGTTTGGTGGTTGGAAGGAAGATGGCAGAGGAGGAAGATACTGAGCTCACCACCTCCCACAGCACACTGGGCAACAACTATATGTATTGCAACTCATTCTGAAAATGACTGGAAGACTGGCAGAACAGATTTTACACATTTAAAGTCATAAAGAGAAGGCCACATCAAAAAGAGTAGGAGGGCAGGGACATGGTCAGGTACAATTGCCAGTGTAGATAACCATAAGCAGGAGGGTTATTACAAGCACAGAGGAGCAGTGGGATCAAGCCCCACACTGGGCACACTAGGCCCTGGGAACCTACACTAGGAATACAGTCCCCATAATGTCTGGCTTTGAAAATCATCAGGGCTTAATTCTGGAAGCTTTAAAAATCAGTGAGTATTAACTCCAAGAAAGCCAGAGGGCTACAGGAAACTGAGTCTCCACTTCTAAAGAGCCTAAGAGCATCCTATTCCATTCACGAGAGACCCAGCAAAGGGGTAGCAGTTTGAAAAGTGCCTGGGTTATACATGAAGGAGATTTATTGACTAATTTTAGTACATGTGCCAGAGGGGCAGGAGATTTCTCCAAGAACAGAAGTGCTGGCAGGTGCCATTTTTCTTGCTTTCCGTCAGCTTAGATAGCTAGATGTTTGTAAGAGCCAGGTCTGACACTCTCCATCTACCTTACTAGCACCACTTGCCCCTGCCTCATTGTCTCCCTGTATATCCACCCCAACCAATCTGTGCACCCTGGCAGTCATCCCTTCAAGGTAGCTTCCACCCTACTACACCCAACAGGCAGTCCTGGCTGGGACTGGTGTCTTTTCAGAGAGACTGTCGCCCCCTGGAGGAGGAGAGCTAACTCTACACAACACCATGTCCACAGTAGCTCAACCAAGCCTCCCAGCAAGATGCACTGAGGCCGGGCCTTGCCCACCAGGGGGCCCACAGCAGTTGTGGCTAAGCCACAACAGGAGGGTACCTGTAGCCCACACAGGGGAATCCCCTGGAGTGCCTGGTCCTGGTGACCAGGAGGCATGGAGCTTCTAGGTCCCACAGGATGTCTTCTACATAAGGCCACTACTTTCAAGATGGGGGGGGACATAAATGACCCACCAATACATAGAAATAAACACAAAATGAGACAAAATGAGGAGACAGAGGCATAGGTTCCAAACAAAAGAACAAGACAAAACCAAGAAAAAGAGCTAAATGAAACAGAGATAAGCAATCTACTCGATAAAGAGTTCAAAGTAATGGTGATAGTTACCAGATTCAAGAGAGGAGTAACTCAGTGAGAACTTCAACAGACTACTAGAAAGTATACAAAAGAATCATTTAGAGCTGAAGAACATAATGACTGAAATGAAAAATACATTAGAGGGAATCAACAGCATATTAGAGGATGCAGAACAAATCAGCAATCTGGAAGACAGGGTAATAGAAAGCAACCAAGCTGAAAAGCAAAAAGCAAAACAAACAAACAAACAAAAAAAAACAATGAAACAAGAGATGAATTAAAGTTCTGTGACAATATCAAGTGTAATAACATTCAATTTACAGGGGTCTCAGAAGGATAAGAGAGAAAAAGGGGGCATAAAACGTCCCTAATCTGGGGAGGGAAAAGATATGCAGGGCTAGGAAGTACAGAGAACCCAAAATAAGATGGACACAAGAAGGTCCAAAACACATAATAATTAAAATGGCAAAAAAATAGAATTTTAAAAGTAGCAGAGAAAAAGCAAACAGATATTTAAGTGGGGAAAAAAAAACCAGCTGTAACTAGAAGATAATTATGAAAGGAAAAAATCACTAATAAAAGCAAACACAGTAAAGGCAGTAGGCCAGTAGATCAATCACTTATAAAGCTAGAATTAAGGTTAAAACACGGAAGTGGTATGATCAATAATAGCTACAAAAATTAAGGGATACATGAAATAAAAAGTTGCAAAATATGACATCACATACATAAAATGTGGAAGGGGGAGTAAAAATGTAGTACTTTTAGAATGTATTTAAAATTAAGTGACCATTGGAAAGAATATCCAATGGAAAAAGCTCTCTTCAAAAAACAGGTGTTGGGAAAACTGGACAACATGCAAAAGAATGAAACTGGACCACTTTCTTACACCATACACAAAAATAAATTAAAAATGGATTAAAGACTTAACAATGAGACAGAAACCATCACAATTCTAGAGGAGAACATAAGCAGCAATCTCTATGACATGGGCCATAGCAACTTCTTACTAGGTACATCTCTGGAGGCAAAGGAAACAAAAACAAAAATGGACTACTGGGATTTCATCAAGATAAAAAGCTTCAGCACAGTGAAGGAAACAATCATAAAACTAAAAGGCAACCTTCAGAAGGGAGAAGATATTTGCAAATGACATACCTGATTAAGGGTTAGTATCTAAAATCTATCAAGAACTTATCAAACTCGACACCCAAAAAACAATCCAGTTACAAAATGAGAAGGCATGAATGAGACATTTTTCCAAAGAAGACATACAGATGGCTAGCAGACACGTGAAAAGATGCTTAACATCATTCATCATCAGGGAAATGCAAATCAAAACTACAATGAGATATCACCTCACACCTATCAGAATGGCTAAAATGAAAAACACAGGAAACAACAGATGTTGGTGAGGATGCAGAGAAAGGGGAACCCTCTTAAACTGTTGGTGGGAATGAAAACTGGTACAGCCACTCTGGAAAACAGTATGGAAGTTCCTCAAAAAGATAAGAATAGAACTACCCTAGGATCCAGCAATTGTACTACTAAGTATTTACCCAAAGGATACAAAAATACTGATTTGAAGGGATATATGCAGTCTGATATATGGCAGCATCATAGCCAAATTATGGAAAGAGCCCAAATGTCTATCAACTGATAAGTGGATACAGAAAATGTGGTATATACACAATGGAATATTATTCAGCCATATAAAAGAATGAAATCTTGTCATTTGCAACAACATGGATGGAGCTAGAGAGTATATTATAAGTCAGAGAAAGACGAATACCATGATTTCACTCATATGTGAAATTTAAGAAACATAATACATGTATATAGGGAACAAAAAGAGGCAAACCATAAAACAACCTCTAAACTATAGAAAACACTGAGGGTTGCTGGAGAGGAGGTGGGTGAGGGGATGGGCTAAATGGGTGATGGGTATTAAGGAGGGAACATGTTGTGATGAGCACTGAGTGTTGTATGTAAGTAATGAAGCACTAAATTCTACTTCTGAAACTATTACACAGTATGTTAACTAACTGGAATTTAAATAAAAACTTGGAAGAAAAAAAATTTGACCATTTAAATAGACTGCTGTATAAACAGGATGGTATATATGAACCTCAAGGTAATTACAAACCAAAAACACACAAAAAAGAGAAAGGAGTCTAAACATAACACTAGAAATCATCAAACCACCAATGAAGATCAAGAGAACTAGAAAGGAACAGAGAATAACTAAAAAAACTACCAGACAACAATTAACAAAATGGCAGTAAGTACATACCATTCAATTACTAATTACATGTAAATGGACTAAATGCTCCAATCAAGACATAGAGTAAACAGATTTTTTAAAATAATATATATATTTTTAAAAAGAACCATCTATATGCTGCCTCAAGAGACTCACATCAGACTTAAAGTCACATACAGAACAAAAGTGGAAGGACCGAAAAAGATATTCCATGCAAGTTGAAACAGAACAAAACAAAACAAAATATGCTGGGGTAGCAATACATCACACAAAATAGACTTTAGAAGAAAGACTAAAAAGAGACAAAGAAGGGCATTACAGAGTAATAAAGGGATTAATACAACAGGAGGACATAACAATTATAAATATTTATGCACCCAACATAAAAGCACCTAAAGTCAGAGGAAGACAAATACCATATGATTTCACTCATATGTGGGAATTTAAGAAACAAAACAAATGAACATAGGGGAAGGGAAAGAAAAATAAAATAAGGAAAGGAAGGGAAGGAAAAATAAAATAAGATAAAAACAGAGAGGAGGCCAATCATAAGAGACTCAAATATAGGAAACAACTGAGGGTTGCTGGAGGGAGGTGGGTGAGGGATAGGGTAATTGGGTGATGGGCATTAAGGAGGACACTTGAAGTAATGAGCACTCATAAGAGACTCAAATATAGGAAACAACTGAGGGTTGCTGGAGGGGAGGTGGGTGGGGGGATGGGGTAACTGGGTGATGGGCATTAAAGAGGACACTTGAAGTAATGAGCACTGGGTGTTATATGCAACTGATGAATCACTAAATTCTACCTCTGAAACAAATAATATAGTATATGTTAATTTTCTTATTTAAATTCAATTATTTTATTTTATTTTTTTTTTTTTTAAAGATTTTATTTACTTATTTGACAGAGAGAGAGCACAAGTAGGCAGAGTGACAGGCAGATGGAGAGGGAGAAACAGGCTCTCCGCTGAGCAGGGAGCCGGATGCGGGGCTCGATCCCAAGACCCCAGGATCATGACCTGAGCCAAAAGCAGCCGCTTAACGGACTGAGCCACCCAGGCGCCCCTAAATTCAATTTTTTTAAAAAGCACCTAAATATATAAAGTAAATATTAATAGACATAAGGAGAGAAATTGACAATAGTATAGAGGACTTTAACACCCCACTTACAGCCCTGAATAGATCATCCAGACCTAATAAGCAAACAGTGGCTTTGAATGACACCTTAGACCTGGTGGACCTAACAAGTATTTATAGAAGAGTACACCCCAAACCAGCAGAATACATATTCTTTTCAAGTGCGCAGGGAACATTCTCCAGAATAAATCACAAGTTAGGCCACAAAATAAGTTTCAATAAATTTAGTAAGACTGAAATCATACCAAGCATATTTTCTGACCACAATCATATGAAACTAGAAATCAATTACAAGAACTGGAAGAAACATAATTTTTGCCTCCATGGAAGCTAAAGAGAATGTTACTAAGCAACCAATAGGTAAATTAAGAATTCAAAGAGGAAATAAACCAGGAGACAAATAAAAATTGAAACACTATGGTTCAAATTCTTTGGGACATAGCAAGAGCAGTTAAAAAAGGAAGTTTACAGTGATACAGGCCTACCTGAAAACAAAAACAACAATGACGACAAAAAAAAGAAAAATCTCAACCTAACCTTTCACCTAAAGGAACTAGAAAAAGAACAAACAAAGCCCAAAGTTAGTGGAAAGAAGGGGGAAAAAAAATGATCAGAGCAGAAATAAATGGAGACAAAAAAAAAAAAAGAAAAAAATGAATAAAACTAGGAGCTAGTTCTTTGAAAGATAAAATTGATAAGCCTTTGCCAGGCAAATCAAGAAGAAATGAGTGAGGATTCAAATAAGTAACATCAGAAATGTGAGAGAAGTTACAACCAACACAGAAAAATATATGGTTATAAGAGACTACTCTGAAAAATCATATGCTAATTGGACAACCTAGAACAAAAGGATAAATTCCTAGAAACATACAATATTATAAGACTGAATCAGAAAGTAATAGAAAGTCTGACTAGACTGATGACTCATAACAAAATTGATGGTAATTTAAAAAAAAAATTCCCAACAAAAGTGGAGGACAGGATGGTTTCACAAATGAATTCTACCAAACATTTAAAAACAGTTAATATTTATCCTTCTCAAACTATTCCAAAAATTTGAAAAGGAACACTTCCAACTTTATTATGAGGACAGCATTACCCCAGTAACAAAACAAGACAAAGACATTAAAAAAAAAGAAAAAAAGAAACAGATGGAAAAACCCTCAACAAAATATTAGCAAACCAAATTCAAAAATACATCAAAAAGATCACTCAAGATCAAGTGGGATTTATTCCAGGGATGTAAGGATGGTTCAATAAACATAAAATCTTTGTGATATACTGCATTACCAAAATGAAGGATAAAAATTATATAATTATTTCAATAGATGCAGAAAAAAAAACATTTGACAAAACTTAAGAGTTTATATCATGATGCATGTTAACAAAGTAGGTATAGGACAAACATACCTTAACATAACAAAGGCCATGTATAAAAATCCACAGCTAACATCATACTCAAGGTCAGGAACAAGACAAGAATGCCCACTCTCAAGACTTCTATTGAACATAGTACTGAAGTCCTAGCTATAGCAATCAACTAAGAAAAAGATATAAAAGTCTCCAAAATTGATGAGAGAAGTAAAACTGTCACTATTTGCAGATGACATGATACTATATATAGAAAACCTTAGGACCCCACTAAAAAACTATTACTACTACTAAATTCACTACAGTTGCAGCATACAAAATCAATATACAGATATCGGTTTTGTTTCTATACACTAATAATATAGAAGAAAGAGAGAAATTAAGAAAACATTCCTATTTGAAATTACACCAAAAAGAATAAAATATCTAGGAATAAATTTTACCAAGGAGGCGAAAGACCTGCATGCTGAAAACTATAAGACAATGATGAAAAAAACTGAAGGTGACACAAATAAATGGAAAGATTATGCCATGCTCTTGGTCTGGAAGAATATTGTTAAAATATCCATACTATGCAAAGCAATCTACAGATTTAGTGCAACCCCTATCGAATACCAATAATAGTTTCAAGAACTGGAACAAATAATCCTAAAGTTTTTATGGAACCACAAAAGACCTTGAATAGGCAAAGCAATCTTGAGAAAGAAGAACAAAGCTAGAGGTATCACACTCCCCAATTTCAAACTGTATTATAAAGTGATAGTAATCAAAACAGCATGGTGCTGGCACAAAAATACACATATATCTATATCTATCTCTATCTATCCATCTATCTATCTATCTATCTATCTATCTATCTATCTATCTATCTATCTATCTACCTATCTATCTATCTATCTAGAGAACAGAAGAGAAAGCCCAGAAATAAGTCCATGCTTATATGGTCAATTAATCTATGAGAAATGAGGCAAGAATATATAATGGGAGAAAGATGGTCTCTTCAACAATTGGTGTTGGGGAAACTGGACAGCTATATGCTAAAGAATGAAACTGGATCACTTCCTTACACCATACACAAAAGTAAATTAGAAATGAATCAAAGACCTAAATGTGAGACCTAAAACCATAATATTCCTAAAAGAAAGCACAGTAAATTCATTGACATCAGCCTTGGCAATATTTTCCTGGATCTGTCTCCCTAGACCAAGGGTAAGAAAAGCAAAAATAAACAATTGGGACTATATCAATCTAAAACAAAAACAACAACAACAAAAAACTTTTGCACAGTGAAGGAAACCAATAAAATGAAAAGGCATCCTACTGAATGAAAGAAAATATTTGCAAATGATCTATTATTTGGTAAGGAGTTAATATCCAAAATACATAGAGAACGCATGCAACTTAACACCAAAAGACAAATAATTTCATTAAAATTGAGCTACCTGAATAGACATACAGACTGGCTAACAAACCCTTGGAAAGATGCTCAACATCACTAATCTTCATGGAAATGCAAATCAAAACCACAAGATATCACCTCACATCAAAGATGGTGGAGGACTAAGGGGACCCTCAGTTTGTCTCATCCCTCAAATACAACTAGATAGCTATCAAATCATTCTGAACACCTGAGAAATCAACTGGAGATCTGAGAAAACAAATGCTGTAAGTCTACAAGTAGACAAGTGACGACTGTTTGGAAGGTAGGGGGTGTGGAAACCTGAACCTGGTGTGATATAGCAGAGGCAGCCTGCTTAAGGAGGCTACTATAAAGTATTACAAGCAGAGAAGTGCAAAATCAGGACTTTTAGAAGTCTGCTACAGTAGGGGACAATTCCTGGCTAAAGGTGCTCAGGTGGTGAAGCGGGGTGGAATCCCAGGTGTGAAAGCGTGGTGTCAGGATCCCCAGGGTTGCAAGAACAGGGGTGCTTGAGCGTAGCAGAGTTCCCAGGCATAGGAACAGGGACCCTGGCTGAGAACAGTGAGTCTAGGTGCTGACTTTTTGCTCTGTGTTGCCATAAGCTGTGAATTGCTGCATGGTCGTGCCACTGCTTTCCTGGGAAGGGTCCAGCAAAAGTCAGAAGTGTGGTAAGACCCTCCTCCCCTCCCCCCCAGAGGAACAGTGAGTCTGTACTGCAGGAGTCCATAAAATGTGGAGTTTTGAAACTCAGTCACATGCCTGAGATAAAAACACTTGGTCACAATCTGGGTGAACACAGAGTTCTACAGTAGCTGGGGAGACAAAAGTACTTGCTTGCTTTTCTGTGAGGGCCCCCTGAAGGGTGGGGGCACACACTTTTAGTTCCAGGGCTAGAGAGTGGGGGGTAGCCATATTCATTCCACCCATCAGTGCTGAAAGCCTTCAGGGAGCAAAACAGCGCCACCTAGTGGAGTCTGGAGCCACTTACACTGAGCCCTGCCTCTTGCGCACTGGAGCCACATTTCCACTAGGGCAAGTCCACCTGAGAATCAGTGCAAGAGGCCCCTCCCCCAGAAGACCAACACAAACAACTCACTCCCACAAAGTTTACTGATCATAGACGGCTGAAAAGCTTTAGCTCTTGGGGAAAACAGTATATATCATTCTTTGTATTTTTATTCTTTGGTCTTTTAGTATTATTTTTTTTCATTTATTTTCTCATTTATTCATTTTTCTTTTTACTTTTATATATGCATACATTTTTAATTTTTTGTTTCATATATATACACATGTGTGTGTGTGTGTGTGTGTGTGTGTATTTATTTATTTATTTATTCATTCTTTTCTTTTCTTTTGGGATCTTGTTTCTTTTAACAAGTAGACCAAAACACAACCAGGATCTAGTTTGTTTGTTTGTTTCTGTTGTTGTTATTGTTATTGTTTTTTCTTTTTCTTCTTTTCTTTTCTGGACAAAATAATGAGAGAGAAATTCACCCCACAATAAAGAACAGGGGGTAGTACTCACTGCCAGCGATTTAATCAATATGGATATAAGTAAGATGTCTGAACTAGAACTTAAAACAACAATTATAAAGATACTAACTGGGCTTGAAAAAAGCATAGAAGACACTAGAGAATCCCTTACTGTAGAGATAAAAGAACTAAAATCCAGTCAGGCCAAAATTAAAAATGCTATTACTGAAATGCAGTCCCAAGTGGAGGCCATAAAAATGAGGATGAGTGAATCAGTGATATAGAAGATAAAATGATGGAAAAAGAGGAAGCTGAAAAGAAGAGGGAAATAAAATTATTAGATCACAAAGGTAGACTTAGAGAACTTGGTAATTCCATAAAACAAAATAATACCCATATTATAGGAGTCCCAGAAGATGAGTGGGGAAACAGGGGCAGAAGGATTATTTGAACAAATTATCGCTGAGAACTTCCCTAACCTGAGGAAGGAAACAGGCATTCAAGTCCAGGAAGCATATTGAGCACCCCCCTCAAAATCAATAAAAATAGGTCAACACCTCAACATATAATAGTGAAACTTGCAAATTTCTGAGGTAAAGAGAAAATTCTGAAAGCAGCTCAGAACAAGAGGTCCTTAACCTACAAAGATAGACATATGCTAGCAGCATACCAGACCACAGAGAACTGACAGGCCAGAAAGGACTGGCATGATATAGTCAACTTACTAAATGGGAAAAATATGCAGCCAAGAATACTTTATCCAGCAAGGCTATCATTCAGAACAGGAGAGAAAGTTTCCAGGACAAAACAAAACAAAACAAAAAATAACCAAAGCAAAACAAACAAAAAAACTACAGGAATTTGTGAACACTACACCAGCCCTGCAAGAAATATTAAAGGGGATCTTTTGAGTGGAGAAAGCCCAAAGGTAACAAAGACCAGAAAGGAACAGAGACAATCTAAGGGAGCAGTAACTTTACAGGTAATACAATGGCACTAAATTCATATCTTTCAATAATTACTCTGAATGTAAATGGACAAAATGCTCCAATCGAAAGACATGGGGCAACAGAATGGATTAAAAAAAGAGACCCATCAATATGCTGCTTATAAGAGACTCATTTTTGGACCCAAAGACACATTCAGACTGAAAGTGAGGGGATGGAGAATCATTTATCATGCAAATGGACATCAAAAGAAAGCTGGAGTAGTTATGCTTATATCAGACAAACTAGATTTTAAACCAAAGGCTGTAATAAGAGATGAAGGACACTGTATCATAATAAAAGGGTCTATCCAACAAGAAGATCTAATAATTGTAAATATTTATGCCCCAAACTTGGGAGCAGCCAAATATATAAACCAATTAATAAGAAAATTAAACTCATTGATAATAATATAATAATAGTAGGGGGCTTTAATATCCTACTCACAGCAATGGACAGACCATCTAAACAGATCAACAAGGAAACAAGGGCTTTGAATGACACACTGGACCAGATGGACTTCACAGATATATTCAGAACATTTCATCCCAAAGCAGCAGAACACACATTCTTTTCAAGTGCACATGGAACATTCTCCAGAATAGATCACATACTGGGTCATAAATCAGGCCTCAACTGGTACAAAAAGACTGAGATCATACCATGCATATTTTCAGACCACAATGATATGAAACTTGAAGTCAACCACAAGAAGAAATTTGGAAGGACCACAAATACATGGAGGTTAAAGAACACCCTAATAAAGAATGAATGAGTCAACCAGGAAATTAAAGAAGAATTTAAAAAATACATGGAAGCAAATTAAAATGCAAACAGGACAGTTCAAAACCTTTGGGATGGAGCAAAGGCAGTCCTAAGAGGGACATTGCTATATAATAGTAACACTTTTCTTCCTCAAGAAGCAAGAAAAGTCATGGATCACTACATCAAAAACTAATGATGCATTGTATGGTGACTAATATAACATAATTTAAAAAAATAGAAGAAAAGTTTGAAATACACAACCTAACCTTACACCTAAAGGAGCTGGAAAAAGAACAGCAAATAAAGCCTAAACCCAGCAGGAGAAGAGAAATAATAAAGATTAGAGCAGAAATCAATGAAATAGAAATCAAAATTCAGTAGAACAGATCAATGAAGCTAGGAGCTGGTTCTTTCAAAGAATTAACAAGACATAAACCCCTAGCCAGACTTATCAAAAGGAAAAGAGAAAGGATACAAATAAATAAAATCATGAATGAAAGAGGAGAGATCACAACCAACACCAAAGAAATACAAACAACTATAAGAGAATATTATGCTAACAAGTTAGGTAATCTGGAAGAAATGGATAAATTCCTAGAAACATATAAACTACCAAAACTTAAATAGGGAGAAATGGAAAAGCTGAAGAGACCCATAACCAGGAAAGAAATTGAATCAGTAATCAAAAATCTCCCAACAAATGAGTCAGGCCCAGATAGCTTCCCCAGGGAATTCTACCAAATATTTAAAGAAGAATTGATACCTATTCTTCTAAAACTGTTCCAAAAAATATAGATGGAAGAACTTTCAAACTCATTCTATGAGGCCAGCATTACCATGATCCCAAAACCAGACAAAGACCTCACCAAAAAGGAGAATTACAGACCAATATCTCTAATGAACATGGATGCAACAATTCTCACCAAGATACTAGCTAATAGGATTCAACAATACATTAAAAGGATTATTCACCACAACCAAGTGGGAATTATTCCTGGGCTGCAGGGGTGGTTTAATATCCACAAAATCAATCAATGTGATACACCACATTAATAAAAGAAAGGATGAGAACTATATAATTCTCTCAATAGATGCAGAAAAAGCATTTGACAAAATACAGAATCTTTCTTGATAAAACCCTCTACCATGTACAGGTAGAGGGAATATATCTCAACATCACAAAAGTCATATACAAAAGACCCACAGCTAATATTTTCAAAAATATTAAACTATATTCAAAAACTGAGAGCTTTTCCCCTAAGGTCAGGAACATAACAGGGATGTCCACTCTCACCACTGTTGTTCAGCATATAACTGGAAGTCCTAGCCTCAGCAATCAGACAACAAAAAGAAATAAAAGGCATCCAAATCACCAAGAAGTCAAACTTTCACTCTTCATAGACAACATGATACTCTATGTAGAAAACCCAAAAGACTCCACCAAAAAATTGCTAGTACAGATACAGGAATTCAGCAAAGTCAGAGGATATAAAAGCAATTCACAGAAGTCAGTTGCATTTTTATACACCAACAATGAAGCAGCAGAAAGAGAAATCAAGGACTCAATTCCATTTACAATTGCAAAAAAAAACCGCCATAAGATACCTTGGAATAAACCTAACCAAAGAGGTAAAGGATCTGTACTCAGAAAACTATAAAACACTTATGAAAGAAATTGAGGAAGAAACAAAGAAATGGAAAAACATTCCATGCCCATGGGTTAGAACAAATACTATTAAAATATCTATGCTATCCAAAGCAATCTACACATTCAATGCAATCCCTATCAAAATATCACCAGTATTTTTCACAGAGCTGGAACAAACAATCATAAAATCTGTATGGAACCAGAAAAGACCCCAAATAACTAAAGGAATGTCAAAAAAGAAAACCAAAGCTGGAGCATCACAATTTCAGACTTCAAGTTCTATTACAAAGTTGTAATCATCAAGACAGTATGGTACTGGCACAAAAACAGATACATAGATCAATGGAACTGAATAGAGAACCAAGAAATAGACCCTCAGCTCTATGTTCAACAAATCTTTGACAAAGCAGGAAAGAATATCCAATGGCAAAAAAGATGGTCTCTTCAACAAATGGTGTTGGGAAAATTGGACAGCCACATGCAGAAGAATGAAACTGGACCACTTTCTTATACTGTAAACAAAAATAAACTCAAAATGTATGCAAGACCTAAATGTGAGACAGGAATCCATCAAAATCCTAGAGGAGAACACAGGCAGCAACCTCTTTGATGCTGGCCATAGCAACTTCTTGCTAGATAGGTCTAAGGCAAGGGAAACAAAGGCAAAAATGAACTATTGGGACTTCATCAAAATAAAAAGCTTTTATGCAGCAAAGGAAACAATCAACAAAACTAAAAGGAAACTTACAGAATGGGAGAAGATATTTGCAAATATCTTATCAGATAAATGGCTAGTATCCAAAATCTATAAAGAACTTATGAAACTCAACACCCAAAGAACAAAGAATCCAATCAAGAAATGGGCAGAAGACATGAACAGACATTTCTCCGAAGAAAACATAGAAATGGCTAACAGACACATGAAAAAATCCTCAGTGTTACTCATCATCAGGAAAATACAAATCAAAACCACAATGAGATACCACCTCACACAGGTCAGAATGGCTAAAAGGAACAACTCGGGAAACTACAGATGTTGGCAAGAATGAAGAGAAAGGGGAATCTTTTTACATTGTTTGTGGGAATGCAAACTGGTGCAGCCACTCTGGAAAACAGTATGGATGTTCCTTAAAACATTAAAAATAGAGCTACCCCATGACCCACTAACTGCACTACTAGGTATGTATCCAAAGGATACAAACATAGGGATTTGAAGGGGCACCTGCTCCCAATATTTATAGCAGCAAAGTCCATAATAGCCAAACTATGGAAAGAGCCCAGATGTCCATTGACAGATGAATGGATAGAGAAGATGTGGTGTGTGTGTGTACACACACACACACACACACACACACACACACACAGGAATATTATACAGCCATAAAAAATGAAATCTTGCCATTTGCAATAACATGGATGGAACTAGAGGGTATGATGCTAAGCGAAGTAAGTCAGTCAGAGAAAGACAAATACCATGATTTCACTCACATGTGGAATTTGAGAACAAAACAGATGAACATAGGAGAAGGGAAGGAAAAATAAAATAAGATAAAAACAGAGAGGGAGGTAAATCAAGGAAGACTCTTGACTGTGGGAAGTAAACTGAGAGTTGCTGGAAAGGAAGAGGGTGGGAGGATGGGATAGTTAGGTGATGGGCATTAAGGAGGGTACCTGACATAGGGAGAACTGGGTGTTATAGGCAACTGATGAATCAATGAATTCTAACCCTAAAACTAATAATACACTATATGTTAACTAAATTGAATTTAAATAAATTTTAAAAAAAGCTATCACCTCACATCAATCAGAATGGCTAGAATCAAGAAGACAAGTAATATTAAGTGTGGTGAGGATGTGGAGAAAAAGGAACTCTTATGCACTGTTGTTGGGATTGTAAATTGGTGCAGCCACTATGGAAAACAGTATGGAGGTTCCTCAAAAACTGAAAATAGTAGTAACCATAATATCCAATAATTCCTCTTCTGGGTATTTACATGAAAAAAAAGGAAAACACTAATCCTATGCACCCCTGTGTTTACTGCAGCATTATTTACAATAGCCAAGATATGGAAGCAACCCAAATGTCAGTTGATAGATTAATGGATCAAGAAGTGGTATATATACACAGTGGCATATTACTCAGCTATAAAAAAAGAGTGGATTCTTGCCATTTGTGACACATGCATAGACCTAGAGGGTGTCAGACTAAGTAAAATAAGCCAGATAGATAAAGACAAATACCATATGATTTTACTTATATGTGGACTGTGAAAACAAACAACAAAACTAGAAACAGACCCATAAATATAGAGAACAAACTGGTGGTTGCCAGAGGGGAGGGCTTGGAGGGACAGATGAAATAGGTGAAGTGGCTTAAGAGGTACAAGCTTCCAATTATAAAATAAGTTATGGGGATAAAAACCATAGCATAGAGAATATAGTCAATAATATTAACTTTGTATGATGACAGATTTTAACTACACTTATCATGGTGAGCATTTCATGATGCTTATAACTGTTGAATTACTGTGTTATACATCTGAAACTAATATGTTTACTATTCTTCAAGTTAAATTAAAAAAATTAAAATCAGGTATTTTTATAGAACATTGCAGTTTGCAGATATCTAGAAATATTGTTCACTCTCAGCATGACTTAGAAATTTGAACAATTCTTAAGACTTGTTACTTAGTATATTAATATAAAATCACACCTAATATCATGCTTTCAAAATATGTTTTTATAAATATGTATCAAAATAACTTAAATTAGAAGTTGAGTACAAAGTCATGGGATTATTTGGCCAGCTCTTTATTTCAACATTCAGGTAAATTTGAGAACTTGCTTTGTTTCAGGTGTGCTGTTGAATAAATAGAGCACCAATTTTAAAATAACATTTGCATGCTAATCTCAGTTCAATGCAGAGTGTCAGATAGCAGGCACTTAATGAATATTTGTTACGAGATTAAGAGATCAGATTGGTGGTTATCAGAAGCATGGGTGGGGTAGGGAAGGGGTTTGGAATTAGAATCCGAGGAAATCAAAAGGTACAAACTTCTAGTAATCAGGTTAGTACTGGGGATATATTACACAACATGATGAATATAGTTAATATTTTTGTGTGCTATATTTGAAATGTGTTAAGAAAGTAGATCCTAAAAGTTCTCATCACAAGGAAAGAAACTTTTTTCTTTTGTATTTAGTATGAGATTATGAATGTTAACTAAACTTATTGTGGTAACCACTTCACAATGTATGTAAGTCATTTTGCTGTACACCTTAAACTTATACAGTGCTGTAAGTCACTTACACTTCAATAAGACTGGGGAAAAGAGAATAAGCAAGCAAATCAAAAGAATCTCGTAATTGTATTATGTATATGGCATCCTGAAATCACAAAAGAGGGAGAGGTGTTAATTACCTAAGTGTGTCAGACAATGCTTGCTTCACAGAGGATATGATGTTTGAGCCTAATCTTTAAAAATAAGAAGCTGTGGGGCGCCTGGGTGGCTCAGTCGTTAAGCGTCTGCCTTCGGCTCAGGTCATGATCCTGGGGTCCTGGGATCAAGCCCGCATCCGGCTCTCTGCTCAGCGGGAAGCCTGCTTCTCCCTCTCCCCCCCCCCCCCCCGCCCCGCAGCTTGTGTTCCCTCTCTGTGTCTCTCTGTCCAATAAATAAATAAAATCTTTAAAATAAAAAAAAATAAAAAATAAAATAAAAATAAGCTGAAGGGAAAAAAGTGAATAGTGAACATTTTGGGTAGAAGAAAGTGGTATATAAAAAGGCATAGATGTGGGAAGGAATTTGACTTCTGGAGAAGTTAAATTAACTGGGTTTGGAGTGCAGGGTATCTGTCTATGACTGATAGGAGCTGGGATTGAAAAGTTTGGCAGCTGCCCAAAGGCAAGTAGTTCTCTCCATTTCATATTCTTACACTGTGCCCTTATTTTCTTTCCTCAGCCCAGTGGGAACAAAATTTCTCTATTGCATGAACTTTGTTTTCCATATTTAGTTGACTTTTTTCTCTACAGAGTATAATTAAAAAAAAACAATATTCATACTTTTTCCCCTTTTTGGAACATGATATAAGGTGGTTATTTATTTATTTATTTATTTTTATTTGAGAGAGAGAGAAGGAGCACAAGAGGGGGGAGCGGGAGAGGGAGAAGCAGACTCCCTGCTGAGCAGGTAGCCCGACGCGGGACTCGATCCCGGGACTCCAGGATCATGACCTGAGCCTAAGGCAGTCGCTTAACCAACTGAGCCACCCAGGCGCCCTATAAGGTGGTTATTAACAAAGGTACATATAATTCAAGAGCTAAATCGAAATAATAGAAAATCAGGATCATGAAAATAGAGAACATACAAATGGCAACCAGAAAATTCAACACAATGTCTTCATTACTGAACTGCAAATTTGGATCTGTGTTTGCTGGTAGTTGAGTCTAAAAATAAGTTCATAGTTTTAATTTAAAAAAAGTCTAAAAACATTTTTTCCTTGAGTATACGAAGACTAGAGATCTTAACTACTTAGAGTCAGAATGCCTTGATGGTAGTTACTTAAGCTCTCTGTGCTTCAGTTTCTTCATATATCAAATGGGGATTTTGTGTGGTTTAAATGAGATGTTAAGAGGTAAGACTTAGATAATGTTTAGTATGTGTTATTAACTCATCTAAGTACTTTACATATATTAAGTCATTTAATCCTCACAAAACCCCAACACTGGGGACTACCTTCTGTCCCATTTTACAATGAGTCACTGAGAAGTTAAATAAGTTACCAAAGAGCATATAAGAGTGATAGAGCCAGAGTTTGAACCCTGGTGGCCTGGCTCTGGAGCCAGGCTCTGAACTACTGGCTATGCTGCCCTCTAAAACAATGAAACCTGTGAGTGACTGGTACATCATGAGTGCTTAATATCTGATGGCTATTAGTGTTATGATAGAAGACAGAGAACATTTTCAGTACTGTTTGAAGGGAAACATAGTCATGAAGTTTCTATAGCTGTTTCTTGTTGTCTATGTCAAAAGAATTAAATTAAAATGGAACTTAGTGGCAGCAATTCTGCAAAAGGCAAATCTAATTTGTTCCAAGTATGAGGACTTGACCTAGGAATAGACTTTAGAACACTTAAAAGAGTGACTGGATTGTATATGCTTTAGTTACTCGCTCCTAAATAGGACTTCTTTTAGTTTGTCTTCTACATTGCTGATTGAAGAAGCAACATATGCTTTGGAAACCAGATCAGCAGATGGCATGTTTGGCGACCTATTACATAAATTGAAGAAATGAAAAAGTCTTCCTGCTTGGAGAACATGTTCTGCCAATGGCATTTAAGTACCTACCTTCTGCCTGGAAAGGAATGCACAGTGTTTATCAAGAGGGCATCCAAGGTTACTTAAGACATTTACATATATTGTAAGTGGGATAGGGAGGTAGAAAGTAGAGATAGCAATTGTGTGGAGGAAAATTATTCAAACCTTTCTCTTTTGTAGAAATATGGCACCAGTCTGAAAAACAGCACAGTTTCCTGAGTAAAAGATCATATCCAAGAAACAGTCATAGTTAGCACTACATGCATATTGTCTTATTTAACTTCTATAACCTAGTGTGTCACAGGATTACCTCTAGACAAAAAAAAAAAAAATACTAACAAACACCAATATTATTTAAGTGGAAAAGGAGGATTGATGTATAAAATGAAAATTATTTGGGAAAAAAAAGCATTATAACAAATACAGTTCAGGTAACTGTCATGCCTTGGTGAAGAGCAAGTGCTTTCAGACACCTCAAATTTGTGGTAATAATCAAGGGAAGGCAAAGTCTATTATATTTTAATAATGCTTTTATTAAAAAAGCATTTTGTTAGCCAGGTTTTGCAGCAATAGAATCATTGAATATCCACTTGATATGTTCATGAAAGAACTGAGACTTGGTTTTAAATTGAAATGCTCTGAGATGGCCTTGGGCCAGGTTAATAGTTCATATTTTAAAGGATGATGCTGTTTTAGAAGTTCTAGATCTGGTATCTTAAAGAAATAGGTCAGAGATAACAGGTGGATGGGCAAAATTGTTTTTATCAACAAAGATTGATAGAGGGTTTGCCTTGTGTGTAAATTATTGCAACGGCTTCCACTCTGGTCTCCCAGCATCTTCCTCTTATCTCTCTTTAAACAAATGTCCACACAATAGAGTGAGTTTTGATGGCTATTCATTTGCCTTATGATTTACATAATCTCCCTTCCATTTACTTTACCCCCAACTACTTAACTAATTATTATTTGTGATAATCTTAAATAAGGGCTATCTTCCCCACTCAACTATAAGTTCTGTGATGGTTGGGAATATGTCTGTTTTGTTCATCTCTCCATTACCAGGGACAAGCACTGTGTATTGTGCTCAATAAGAAGTTTGCTGATGGAATGAAGTTGCATGTTACATGACAGGAGATTGAAGAAGGGGTACAAAGGTAGGGTAGAGGCTTCAGGATGAGCAAAGACACAGATGTGGGAATTGCATGGCAAGTCTTTGGCTTTGTGACACCCAGTACTCTCTTATGAAAGATCTTAGCAGTAGTCATGTTTGAAGAGGCAGAAGGCCAAACAAGTTGACCTCATGGGTCCCTTTTCTACTCTAGGACTTTCTGTAGCTGGCACATCTTTTCACAACTGCCAGAGGAATAAGCCTAGTCTCTGGCTGCATATTGAACAATTACTGGGAGACAAAGGGACATGATGACAATACTCTTCATTTAGAAAATGAGGCTCAAATTCAATATGAAAACTTTCAGGGAGTGCATAAACCAATGTCATGTGCTTGATGGATACTCAGTAACTGAGCTATTGTTGTCAAGAGAAGATGGTGCCATTTCTGAGAATCTCTCCATCACTATTATTATTTTGAGCACACCCTCCTCCTGAGAGTGTTTAAGTCTGAAGTGAATGCTATTACCTACAATCACAAAATCTGATGCACAGATAAGCACCTGCCATGAGTTACAAAGGTAGTTATTATACTAATATTGAGTCACTGGATAGGGAAACACAAAATCTAAGGTTAGGTCATGAAAAATGTAGGTTCAATTTTGAAACAAATATGTTTTGGTTTAAGATACTGAGCATTTTTTCATAGTGAAGTTATATTAACAAAAAACCATTTTGCCCAGATAAATTATGCTTCTTTGCACATTTGTAATGGAATTTAGTTCTTAGTCAAACATGAAACAGGTTAAACCCATTACTTATTAATCATATTTCTTTGAGGATTTGATCTTTCTGGTCATTGGCATCATTCATGTGGGTGGGCCATAAATATTTTAATTATTTTCTGTTCACCACATGTCATGGGCCCTGGCGGCAGGAGGGATATTCAATGATTCTGTTGCTGCAAAACCTGGCTAACAAATCACTGTGATATTTACTTTTTTTTCCAAATCTACAGGGAAATAAATTTATGGATCACTTAACCTTTTGCCCAAGGAACAAATCCACATCAGTTCTGAATTAATATTGCTCTGAGGATGCAAAGCAAGGTCTGGTTTTCAAAGCAAAGCTGAGGGTTAAGGCAACAATCCAGATAACAGAAGCAGAACTGCTTGTCCTCACCTGAATTAAGGGATTGTTCCAGCCTTTAGTATATTTGCATGGACATTTAATAGAGTGGTTTTTTGTTTGTTTTGTTTAGATTGTATGAAGTAACAAATTGCCTACTGCTTTGAATCTGGGTTCTCCAAGGCCAGAAAAACTATAGTTACCCTGTCCCATTGGAGATGGTACAGATGAGATACCCTCCCTCATCTGAGGACTCCTGATCTAGCTTCACCCATAACATCTGGCTTCACTCAACATCAGAAGGTGTGGAGAATGCATCAATAATTTCATAGAGGGTTCTGATTTCTACATTCCAAGTTTGCCAAATATGCTGTAAATGTGATGTTCCAGTTCCATATTCAAATAATGGTATCTCTTGGCCATTCTGAAAATATTTTACTCAAAATGAAAAATGTTGGCAAAAATAAAGGCAACCATCTTTGGGAATTATGCCTCTCCATAGCTCACACTCAATGTAGGAAGAACTTGCCCACACGGAAAGACATTATCGCTCCTTCATACTTGGAATAACTTTCCCAAAAGAAAAGCACCTCTTGATTTTGCTAAGTTACCCAAGCTCTAGTTTGATGCAGGAACTGTTGAAAATTTAGCTTTGGCATGCATTTTCTTAATAGCAACTGGGAATTTAAAAACTATTTAGAAATGGCACATGCTTTGTATATTCTTTTGAATTATCCTCTGAATGCACTGAGTGTTCTTTAAAACATGTGATAGTCAATACTTTGAAAGGTACTGCTTCTTAGAATTGTTGTCCTAAGCATACAAATTGTCTTAAAAAAAAAGTGCCATTCTGCTTTCCCTTGCACGGTTTTATAGACACTGCAATACCAAGAATTCCCTTAGGATCTAAAGGAATATAGGCTTATCCATTCCCAGTAGATTCAAATCTAGTAGTAAATCCCTTTAGTTACTGAAATTGCCTTAATAAATTCTTCTCTGGAGAGCAAGAACCAATTACACTAATGTAGAAGTAAAAGCAATAACTGACTTCACATCATGGAAAACATCCACTGGAACTAGGGACGGAAACTGGTGACCGTGTTCAACTCACTGCTGTTTCCTGTTATATGCTATGGTGCTTGTCATTCCCATTCTGTGATTTCAAGTCTCAGTTGTCATGAAAGAATGTTTTGTGGCTCCTGAGAACCTCTGAGCTATCTCATTTTGAAGGTATGCTGCTTTAACTTCTTTACATACTAATTTGTCTCTAAATTAGAAATAAATTAAACAAGGTTTATGCCAGTAAATTATTTCTGGAAACTGACTCTAACAGGGTCTTTACTTTTTTTTATTAAAAAAATAAATAAAAGAAACTTGGGTCCCATTCTGTTGCTTGTTTTTTCCATATTAAAACCCTCACTCATTATTAACAGTTCTTGAACAATAAAGCAGAAGCAATCACACAGGACTACATAAAATGTAATTTCAGTAGAGTTCAATAGAAGAATTTCTGAAAATTGTTGTAGGCATTTTCTTGAAGATTGCCAGTAACTAGAAATGCTTTCAAACACTAAAATTTTGCAAAGCCTGAAAATTCATGTGATGTTTATTGGGTAAAAAGATCTTCTGTTTCTACCTCATGAATACCAACAGTGAAATCTGCAGTATTTTAGAGGTTATCACTATAGGGGTGGGACTTTGAGATCTGCTTTAAGGAAAAATGTTCTATAATTTTTGTTGGATAATGACACTAATCTAGCCCCATTCACCACCATGTTACCATCTTGCTCTAATCTTTGCCTTCCTCTTTGCTGACAAAATGTTTTCTGAGTTGTTCATTCTTTCATTCATTTATTCCTTATAACAATAATTTGTTGGGGTCAGGCACTGTGCTTAGAAGTGGAGAAGCAGTGTTCACAAGATTCACTCTCTGCCCTCAAGAAACTTAGTCTGGCCCACTCATACTGTTTCCTGGATGCCTGGGCAATCCTGAGCTGTAGATATGGGTGGGGAAATTTACATATGGTTTCTGAATGGGTGCCCAGAAACAAGGATATTGAAGGATGATTCTTCTTCCATCTTTGATGTTAATCATCGAATGCTTAGGACTTTGATAGAGGAAGAATATGCCCACACCTGCCAAGCCAGATTACTGTAATCAATCTTGATGATCAATGTTCTTGCACTCAGGTTTCACGTAGACTTAATTGGGGTAGAGCAGACCTAAAGGGGCCGCTAAACCACTAGATTAATTCTAGCTTTTTTCTGGAACTAGTCTAGAGGGATCTTTCCTCATCTCTATCTCTAATTATAACAAACAGGGAAAGTTTGCTCAGATTTCTCAGCCTCCCAATAGGACATCAGGACCAGTTCCAGGATGAGCCTTAAAGCACAGGGACAGTGTTAGAATGGGGCAACTCACAGATCTCCAACTCTGGGAGTGACCCCTACCAGTACAAAAAGAAGAACATGGGCTTGGGAATCATAATGCCTCCCTTAAGGTTAATAACAGCCCTGACATTTATAAGCTTTGCAATTATTCTCAAATTTTCTCTTTTGTAAAGCTGGAGAAAATAATGTACTGAAAGTTGGAGATTAAATGAAATTTTTTATAAAGTACAAACAGCTCAATACATACCTTATAACTACTCAGTTAACATCCTTTCTGTCTCCTCTTTTCTCCCTCTGCCTGACTGCAGAGCTGGTTGGCTAGGGAATTCCTCAGAATTATATCAGATACTTGTAAAATATACATGAAGAAGCAGATTTTGATGCAGTGATGTATATAAAAGAATATACCCGTTTTCAAAGGCAATGTACCATTTTTAGGGATGATTCACAAGAGGCTATCTAGTGTCAATCTAATCCAGAGTTCAGCAACTTGCAGCAGGTATGCCAGACGGTGGTATGATGAGCCAAGGTGCTGGGCATGCTGCCATTCCCCAGGTAGAAGAAAGTCCAGCCTAACTGCCAGTCTGAGCTTGGCAGAATGAGTCTTGAGTTTTTACTAACTGCTGCTGCTCCTTCTATTATACAACTGTCCCTAAAGAGCAAGGGAAACCATTGCCAAGTAAAAGCTGGAGGTTGCTTCCTAGACATGGGACAGAGGACAAAACATTCCTGGAACTTGTTTGTCCACTTTCATACCTACACTCTCCTAATCACAAGATTTTGTGATATGCTTTGTGGGGCATTGTTCATATCTTATCTGGATGTGTTCTCCTCTTTCCCTTTCCTGATAGAACTCTGATTTTGTTCAAGCATCTGCCCTGTCACAGGTAGCTCTTGAGGGAAGCCTCCAGGGATGGGCCCTGATTAGTCCAAGTCTATCAAAGTAGATAACTATGAGAAGCCTGGCTCTTTCATGCTAAAAATGAACAAGGAAGCATTTAACTCCAATTGCTACTGGCAGTCTTCCCAAATTTAAAAGGTAACTGGTCTTAGGATGAAGCCAATAAAACAGAAACACAGAGCAGAGATACAGAAAGAAATTAAATGTCATCACAGAGACAGTGAAGCAACCCTTTCTGCCTCATATGGGACTTCCTAATACGTAAACCTGTGCACTTTCTTACTCTTTAAACCAGTTTGGGTTATGTTTCCTGCTATTATTCCTGATTTACCTGCTGTATTAGTTTCTTGGTGCTGCTGGTAACATATTACCAAAACATGCAAATTTATTATTTGTTCCAGTTTGATCTCCAGTTCTGGAGATCCAGAATTCTGAATGGGTCCGTAGCGCTGCCTTACCTCTGGAGGCTCTAATGAAGAATCCATTTTCTTGCCTTTCCTGGCTCCTAGGGGCTGTCTACTGTAGATGACCTCTGTTTCTGTCACATCTCTTTTTCTGACTCTGATTCTCCTGCCCCCTCTAACCAGGACCTTTGTGATTATACTGGGCCCACTGGGTAAATCCATGATAATCTCCATCTCCAGGCCCCTAATTTAATCATATCTGTAAAGTCCCTTTTACCCTATAAAGTAACATCTCCCCAGATCCTGGAGATTAGGAGGTGCTATCTTTTGGGGGAGGGGAGACATTATTCTGTTTGCCTTATGTGCTTAACATGATCACATGGCTACATTCCTAAGGCAGATCTTTGCGGTCTACTACCTAGAAGTGCTACTGCTATCAAGTTTTAGATTTTTAAAAATTTGTCATTCAGGGCACCTGGGTGGCTCAGTCAGTTAAGTGTCTGCCTTCAGCTCAGGTCATGATCCCAGGGTCCTGGGATAGAGTTCCACGTCAGGCTGCCTGCCCAGTGAGGAGTCTGCTTCTCTGCCCTTCCCCTGGCTCATGTACCTTCTCTCTGTCTCTCTCAAATAAATAAATAAAGTCTTAAAAAAAAACTGTCATTCAGTCTTGTCATTTAACCAAAATTTATAGAACACCACATGCTGGGCATTGTGCTAAGCATCTTGTTTACAAAGATAAATAAGTCATTGTCCCTCTTCAAAAAGGGAAGACAGTCCAGAGGTCTTCATAGAAAATGTACCTTCCACTATAACACTGAACATCAACAGAGAAGAATCCTTGCTTCTAAATGCTAGGATAGGCTGTTTGATTGTAATATGGTATTTTCAACCACAGATGTAGAAGATAATGTCACCAAAATACAAGATTTCATCAAGAAAAGATAGTCTTAAACTAATCATTTCCAATTTGGTCCTATTATTGTTATTATTTTTAAAGATTTCTACAGATCTGATTTCCTTAGGTCAAGTAGGCATAGTTTGAGAAAATGCCTAACAAATCTGAGAAATGTGGTCCAGATGATTTTGTACAATATATTTAATTCACTTCATAATGTATTTATTCAACCAATGTTACTAAGTTACTAGGTAATGTGCTGTATCCCAGAGGCAATTTAGAGGTAATTAAGATATCATGATCTCTTGAACTCTAATTAGAGACAAGACAGGTATACCAGTAACTAAAATACATTTAATACATTTTATGATATTTAATTTTGCCATGAATCGCTCCATTATCAGCTTCTATTTTGTTTTACAGCATTCTTTTCATTTTTTCCATTTATTATTTTTTATTCTGTCTCCTTTTTTATCTAACATTTTTAAAACACTGAAGATCACAGCAAAACATATCACCTCTAATACAACTGCTTTAAAAATAGAATATTTTGAAGAATCCAAGGCATATAGATTGTAGGATGCACTGCTATGTAGCACTAAGGAGAGGAAAGGAGGGGAGGAGAGAGGAGGAGAGGGGAAGGGGAGGGCAAGGGAAGCAAAGGGAAGTGAAGGGAAGTGAAAGGAAAGAGAGGAGAGGGAAGAAAGAAAAAAAAAGAAAGAAAGAAAGAAGAAATTAAAAAGAAAAAAGAAAAGGAAAGAAGGAAGAAGAAAAAGAAAAAAGGAAAAAGGAAGGAAGGAAGGAAAGAAAGAGAAAAGAAAAGAAAAAAGAAAAAAAGAAAAGAACACTCAATTAAGCAGACAAACTAGCAATTGTAAAACATCTCCCAACTGTAGAGATGTTAACTTGTGAAATTAGGAAACCTCCTCCTCATTTCTCTCCTTCCTGGGGTGACCAGTGTTTAGTTCAATACCCACTTTAGGTATGTGGAAAAACCCACAGAGGGTATAATGTTGTATAGGTCCCAATTTCCCATGGTTAAGAATCTATATGCCTAAAATTTGGAGATGTATTAATAGACAACAAAGTATATCAGGGTTGCTTTTTCCTTTCTTTACTGTTTCTACAACTTGACCACATGCATCCACCCACATTTCAGGAATGGTGCTATAGAACAGTGTATTTTCCTCATAATGTGATGTGAGTACATATGTGCTTACATGTGTATTGGTGGGGTTGGTGGGGTGAATGTGTATGTGTCAGCATGCATTTATATGCTGGTTGAGAGTCTACCCAGTATAGGAGGTAATAGGTCATGAAAAGCTATATTCTAGTCTCAGGCAATGAAGAGAGAATGTGAAAGCCAAGGTAAGAAAAAAATAAATAGAAAAGAAAAATCTCTGCCCTACTTTGTCAACTGGTTTTTGGCGACTGTTCCCTAACAAGTTTCTCGAGAAACCAAAGTAGCTTAGAGATACTTCAACTTTTATATTTTCTAACAATTCTACATTTTCTTGTAGACCCAAGCCCTTTCATTTACATGAGAAAACCATTTAAATTAAAGCTCAGTTTCAAAATTAGTTGAGGTCTGGAAAAGCCAGCAAGTGCTAGAGAAAGGGAGTGAGCGGAGGCTGTTGTCCCTCTCCTAATCCTCGCCACCCACCTGCCTGAAGATCTTAGTTCTATGGCTAATTAAAGGAGAGAAGGTCTGTTCTGGCATGTGTGCTCAAAGACCTAGATTTAAAATTATACTAACAAACTAACACCATGCTTACCTTGTAGGCTTTTGATATTAAATTATCTTAAAGCATGGTGTACCTTTCCCACAATATACTCAGGACATGCATCAGTCACCTAACCGGATTCTGAATCATTCAGACTTTGTGCCAGGAAGTACATGCACCAAAACTAAAAGACATTGTGCCCTCTCTAAGGAAGGAACTTAAATTTATTGAGTGCTTACTAAGAACCACACACTGAGCTAAATGATTTTGTTTGTGGCATTTTATTTAATCGAGTGAGGTATGCATTTACTTCAATGTAACTTTGGTGCAGAAATCAAATGTTCTATTCCATGTAATGATTAACTGAGTAAATAACTCTAGTGCAGCTCTGTTTGGGGTCCCTGATTATTCGACACATTTGCTTTTGGGTCTGCAGGTGCAGGCTGCCTCTCTAGCATACATTTTGAGAAATTTAGTTTTTGATGTTCTGCTTGGCTCCATTCTATTTGGTAAAGATTTTATGTTACCAAATATTTTAAAAGAGAGAGTTTCTTAGGCAGAAGAGCTAGAGGAATAAGCTAGTAAGCAATTTAAATGTAGGAACAGATTTTTAAAAAAATTTCTGCTAAATATCCAGAGTGGTTAGTGTTCTTATGCTGGTAGGCTCTCAAATTTCTTGTTCTGTGTAATACATAATCAGATATAGTTTTTTTTTTAAGTTTATTCATTTGAGATAGAGAGAGAGAGAGCATAAGCAGGGGGAGCAGCAGAGGGAAAGGGAGAAGGAGGCTCCCTGCTGAGCCAGGAGACCGACGCGGGGCTCCATCCCAGGACCCTGGGATCATGACCTGCACCGAAGGCAGATGCTTAACCATCTGAGCCACCCAGGGGCCCCAATAATCAGATATAGTTAATTGTAAGGATTAATTTTAACATCTGCCAGATAGATTTTGGACAAATTGGCTTACTTGGAATTTGACCTGAAGAAAATCATTCCGGATATTTTTAGAGTCATTTCCAGATCCTTTCCTGCTATATTGCTGCCAAGCAGACTCTTTCGGATGTTCATGTAAAATAATTAGCATAAAGGCAGTGTTTATAAATTGTCCATAAAATCCAAATTCTTAGCATACAGTTCCAGGTAAGTTCTTTGCACACTGGCCTCTCCCTATCTTTAGCTTTGTGTCCAGCTGTTCCTAACTGATTTTGCATTATTCTGTTCTAGCATTTTATCCTACTACATTCCAATTTTACTTGTTTCTGGCTCTCAGTAGACTGAAAAGCTCCAGGGTAAAAACCTTATCTGGTTTATTTGCTTCCACGTTCCTGGAACACGGTCAGTTTTGTACACATAGTGGGTGTCCAAAGGAGTACTGCTAAATGAACAATTTCACATTATGTCAATTATAATCACAATTTATGAAACTATTGCTATGTAAAGTAAAACCTGATATTCTTCTATTTCGTGCATCATTGGCAGGAGATAAAAGACGTAATTTACTCTGGCAACACTTCCTCCACCTCTGCCTCTTCATGGAAGAAGTCCTCTCCCTTCAAGTTTACACTCTTATCCACAGAGTCATCTCTCTCCCTCCCTCATGCATGCCTTCCCCTACCAGAACTTTGAAATTACAAAGTAAGGGCTGTTGTCCTAGTGGAGTGGGGCTTTGCTCTAAGATTTCTCTGCTCCTAACTTCTATATGTTGAAAATAAGTTGAATATTGCAAGTCATGGACTGCTGGTGTAAAAATTTAAGATATTTCTACTTTGCAAATTAATAAAGAATTTATTGACTTTTGTCCTATACAAATATACTAGATTTTATATAGTTCTGAAAGGATGAGCTGCATTATAAGGTTGAAGCATATAATGTGTGGCTCTTGTAATCAGTTTTGTTGCTTTATAGGCACGTCTCATGTAATCAATAGTATCATGAAAGGAAGTATAATCCTATATATTTGCTTTGGCATATAGCACCTCCCTATCATTTTCATATCTGTTGGTGGTGAGAAAGGGACATTATATTAAAGGTGTTATAAAATTACCTAAAGAAATTCTTTAGTATTATTAGTTTATTCTGAAAGTAATTTTTTTTTTAAGCAATTACTTGTAGTTATTAAAAAAAGTACCGGCCTGGACACATATTTAACCTCACCAGAATTTCATAAATCAGAAACTCTTACAATTTTACTATATTCTTTGATATAATCTTTGATTTTCTCATAGACCTAGTTACCTAAAATATATGTCATGATTTTCCTTTTCTCTTGAATATTGCTTTGTCATTCCAAGAATATCACTAAATGTAGGTGGCATTGTTTGCTGGTACATATATGTGAATATTTCAGCTTCAATAGAAGTTTTATTTCTAATTTTAACAGATGGGTAACAGAATCTCATGCCACTTATGTGGGGGTGTAGACAGTGATAGCAGAGGAAGGGTTAGGATTTTCTACTACAAGTTGGCCAAAAAAATTCCATTTTCCTTATTCCTTTTGTCTAGGAATTATGTCATTATAAAACACTATAAATAGAAGAATGAAAAGTTGTTTTTCTCTAAATTGTAACCTTCTTGGGACCAAGTCTATGAAATTCATGTAATCCTCTCTAGAGGAATGGATAAAAAAGAGAAAGTATTTATGTGCAGGCTTTGACACCCACCTTTCCATCCTTGACAAAAAATTGACTTCTTTTTTTCTGTTTAAAACAATTCCCAGAGATATATTTCAAATGACATTAAACAGGAAAGTTACTTGTTTTTTATTCTTTAACTTCAAGCTTTTGTTGTATCCTTGACTGCTTTTTTTTTTTAATTTGAGGAAAGGAAGTCTGATCTTGTTTAATTTTGAAACTTAAATGATAGAGACTAGTTACTCTGTTATGATGTTTCAAGGAAAGCAGAGATTACTATTTGTCCCAGTTGGCTCTACACTACAGGCTGTTTATACTATTTCTATTATAAAGAGGAAGGGTAAACAGCATGGAATGTAGGTCCCTAATGAGTTTTATATAAGATTCTCTAACTTCGAAGCCAGTATGTGAAGAATCACTCACATTTGATTGCTGTATGAATCCGCTATATGGTATATCGCTTTTATTCAAAATAGGGGACACCTAATAGAACAGACCTATGAGACTGGGATATATCTCAAAGAGAAGGGAAGGTTTAGTAATAAAATATACACAAGATAAACATGCACAGATACCAGAATCTTCTTATCTTTACAGGAAAAATAATTAATATTATTGTCTTATATGAATTTAAAGATTTTGAGGTTTGACTGCCTTTACAGATAACCTCTAGCACAGGGTCTGGCACAGAAGAACAGTACTAATGTGCAGCATATACTTGGTAAATAATTGACTAGGCTATCATTACATAGGAACAACAGATTTTCCCCATAGAGTACTTATTTAATGCTACCTCATCATAACCTTGGAGTTATCCCATATTTTGGAAGCCTTAGTCAGACTGGTGAATTACCCCAGTAACAGTTCACCTTAGTCTGTAACTCGGACAATGACTGTAATAGAATAAAAAAACCCCTTCAGAGCTCCAAAATGACTCTGAACAACCATGGCAGGTGGGACTGAAATCCTGGAAGCTAAAATATTCAGCTGCAAAAAGCCCTGAGAGTGTCAAGGAATTTGGAACTAGCAGAGAAAACTTGATTGATATGGAACATTGTGTGTTCATTCCCACAACATAATCCTATTATTACAATGTATTCTAACCCCTGTTCTTTAGAAATGCAGCAGGTTCAAGTCCCCTAGAAAAAAAACCAAATTTTTAAATAAAGATCAATGCATGTTGGGGTGAGCACTGCAGCTTTGTAATATGCAGCAACAGCATTTGAAGCAAGAAGCATGTTGGAGACTGGGGGTGGTTCAGGCATGGGTGGGAGAGGTCAAACAGAAGTAGCTTAAAAATTCTGTTGTGACAGAGCTGGAATAAATAATCCTAAAATTTGTATGGAACCAGAAAAGACCCTGAATAGCCAGAGAAATGTTGAAAAAGAAAACCAAAACTGGTGGCATCACAATTCTGGACTTCAAACTCTATTACAAAGCTGTCATCATCAAGATAGTATGGTACTGGCACAAAAACAGACACATAGATCAATGGAACAGAGTAGAGAACCCAGAAGTGGACCCTCAACTCTACGGTCAACTAATCTTTGACAAAGCAGAAAAAAATGTCCAATGGAAAAAAGACAGTCTCTTCAACAAATGGTGTTGGGAAAATTGGACAGCCACATGCAGAACAATGAAACCGGACCAGTTTCTTACACCACACACAAAAATAGACTCAAAATGTATGCATGACCTAAATGTGAGACAGGAATCCATCAAAATCCTAGAGGAGAACACAGGCAGAAACCTCTTCAACCTTGGCAGCAGCAACTTCTTGCTAGGCATGTCTCCAAAGGCAAGGGAAACAAAGGCAAAGATGAACTATTGGGACTTCAAGGCAAAAAGCTTTTGCACAGCAAAGGAAACAGTTGACAAAATCAAAAGACAACTGGCAGAATGGGAGAATATATTTGCAAATATCTTATCAGATAAAGGGCTAGTATCCAAAATCTATAAAGAACTTATCAAACTCAACACCCAAAGAACAAATAAACCAATCAAGAAATGGGCAGAAGACATGAACAGACATTTTTTTTCCAAAGAAGACATCCAAATGGCCAACAGACACATGAAAAAGTGCTCAACATCACTCCACATGAGCGATATACAAATCAAAACCACAATGCAATACTACCTTACATCAGTCATAATGCCTAAAATTAACAAGTCAGGAAACGAAAGATGTTGGTGAGGATGTGGAGAAAGGAGAACCCTCCTACAATGTTGGTGGGAATGCAAACTGATGCAGCCACTCTGGAAAATGGTATGGAGGTTCCTCAAAAAGTTGAAAATAGAGCTACCCTATGACCCAACAATTGCACTACTGGGTATTTACCCCAAAGATACAAATGTAGTTTTATGAAGGGGCACCTGTACCCCAATGTTTAGAGCAGCAATGTCCACAATAGCCAAACTATGGAAAGAGCCCAGATGTCCATCTACAGATGAAAGAACAAAGAAGTGGTGTATATATATATATATATATATATATATATATATATATATATATATATACAAAGGAATATTATGCAGCCATCAAAAATGAAATCTTGCCATTTGCAACGACATGGATGGAACTAGAGAGTATTATGCTAAGTGAAATAAGTCAATCAGAAGAGACAATTATCATATGATCTCACTGATATGTGGAATTTAAGAAACAAAACAGAGGGTCATAGGGGAAGAGAGGAAAAAAAATGAAACAAGACAAAACCAGAGAGGGAGACAAATCATAAGAGACTCTTAATCATAGGAAACAAACTGAGGGTTGCTGGAGGGGAGGGGGATGGATGAATGGGGTAACTGGGTGATGGACATTAAGGAGGGCACATGAGGTAATGAGCACTGGGTATTATATAAGACTGATGAATCACAGGCCTGTACCTCTAAAACCAGTAATACATTATATGTTAATTAATTGAATTTAAATTAAAAGATGTTTAAGAATCTACAAATATATATGCAAGGATATTAATCTCAGGGCTTTTAACAATAGAGAAAGATGTCTAATACTAAGATCTGTGACATAAATTACAGTGATTTTCACAACAGAACAATATGCAGCCATGAAAAATAATGATGTTCAATTATATTGGCATAGAAGGAGGCTCAGAAAAATACACTATAAAAAAAACAGGTAACAAAGTGATAAATTGTAGAATATCATTTTCAAAAATTTCTTGGGACGTCTGGGTTGCTCACTTGGTTAAGCGTCTGCCTTCAACTCAGGTCATGATTCCAGGGTCCTGGGATCAAGTCCTGCATTGGGCTCCTTGCTCAGGGGGAGCCTGCTTCTCTCTGGCTGCCACTCCCCCTACTCCCTGCTCCTGCTCTCAGTCTCTCTCTGACAAATAAATAAAATCTTTAAAAAAATTTATAAGGTGAAATTCACACTGATATAATTAAACATTTTACAGTGAACAGAAAAAAATTCTGTTGTGACTTCTTTTTCTAAAAACAGCATATTTACTGAACAATGGGCATACATAAAGTCAATTTGGAGAGTTTTATTGAAGAACAACAACTGGTAAAGATGGATAAACAGGAGTAGTCAGAAAACTAGAAGGAAAAAGACTAGAATGGAGGCATTACAGACATCACAGGAAAGTATTACCAAAAAGTAGGGTCTGGGGAATAATGTCAAGTGTTGCAGATAAAAAGATCAAGTGAAGTGTTAGGGCTTGCCAATCACCAGGTCATTTTTGACTTTTGAAAAAAGAATTCCAATACTGAGGTGAAGGTGGAAAAGTATATTGTCTATGAACACTACATCTAAAACTAATGATGTAATGTATGGGGATTAACATTAAGAATAAAAAAGAAAAGAAAAGAAAAAAAAAGATAAAAGGAAAAAGATCAGGCTTGCCAGGGGTTAGACGCAAGGGAGGGATGAATAGGCAGAGCACAGAGGATTCTAGGACGGTGAAAATACTCTGCATAGTACTACAATGGTGGGTACCTGTCATTATAAATTAGTCAAAACCCATAGAATGTATAACACCAAGAGTGAACTCTAATTAATAAAAACTATGAACTTTGGATGATAA
>NC_138371.1:20397770-20437420 GCF_054177405.1 Leptonychotes weddellii
GAAAAAGATCAGGCTTGCCAGGGGTTAGACGCAAGGGAGGGATGAATAGGCAGAGCACAGAGGATTCTAGGACGGTGAAAATACTCTGCATAGTACTACAATGGTGGGTACCTGTCATTATAAATTAGTCAAAACCCATAGAATGTATAACACCAAGAGTGAACTCTAATTAATAAAAACTATGAACTTTGGATGATAATGAAAAAAAATAAAAAAATAAAAATATTTTAAAGGATAAAATTAATGGGCAGAGTGGAAAAGTGATCCAGAGAGGAAAGATTAATGATACCAGAGAAGAAATCATTTTGATAGAGTAGTATCTCAGAGGAAGCAAAAGACAATGAAATCGATATTACTGATTGAGTGGTTGGCCTTGGAAAGGAGTTACTGCTTTCCTGAGATAGCATAGGTGACTCCTTAGATAAGTTTGGAAGAAGAAATGAAGGCATTCACAACCTCATTTATATTCTCCTGATTTAAAAACAAACAAACAAACAAAAACATGTCATCTGTTGAGAATCAGGAACCAGGTATAGAGTGTATGTCTTGGGAAAAAAAAGAAATAAATTATTATAGAGTATGAGTAGAGTTAACCAAGGATCAATATTGAGATAAAGTTGAAAAGTAAATAGGTAATAGTCCTTCAATGGAAAAGGAGGCAGAATCATTTATTGTTGGCTCAGAGCCAGGGTATTTACATCATGTAGCTTTCATAAAAACCCTGTAAGAAAAGTTATTTTCATTTTATGAATGAGAAAACTAAAGCTCTCAACATCACAAACCTAGTGGATGGTAGATGATGATTCTGGTCCAAATAGACTCCAAAACCTGTTCTTTTTCTTTGTATACAGTCTTTAGTTCAGACAGTCCTGAGGGCGACATAGGCTGTGGCAAAAGGTAAAAGAACACATGAAGATTCAGGGTCCAGACAAGAGTAGAAGAAATAATTGATCACAGGGTTCTGTAGTGGAAGTTAAGAAGTAAATTCAAAAAGAAGAAGATGAAAAATAGGAGTATTGAGGATTTCTGATGAAGTTATCAGACGAAGAGCAGATTAAGAGGAGTAAGGGTGATAGAAAATTAGAAAGCTAAAATACTGTGTAGGCAGAGATAGGAATTTCAGAATTTAAATTCTAAGAGGCACAAGGATTTTAGCTAGCAACCCAAGTCCCTGGTGTGGTCATGTGAAATGGTTTCTAAGGTGACTTGAATTTGTTACAGGAGTACAAGGAATCAAAGACTATGAAGTTAATTATTTAGGTGAGCCATCTTAAGAGTTGCTCAGGATGATGGTAATGGTGGAGAAATGATAACTGTGAACTAGGTACGCAGTCTTCTAAAAATTAGGAAGGATGGCTTAGAGCTTGTTGATTAAAGTGTTATTAAGTTGATATGAACAGAACCTTTGTTTCAAAGCAGGATGGACTGCTCCAGGCTAGTTTGAGACAAGTGGTCTAGGATAAGATAAATTGCAGCCAAAATATTTGTAAACTTATCCTCATTACCCTCATACAGAGAAAATAAAAATTAATAGTCTCCACTTGTGAAAACACCACATTAAAAGCATTATTATGAGAAAACACCATCTTTTTTTTTTTATTTATTGTATTTGTTTGTTTGTTTGCTTTTTTAGCTATGAGCAAGGGAGGAGGGAAGGGCAGAGGGAGAGAGGGAATTGTAAGCAGGCTCCTCGATCTCACAACCCTGAGATCATGACCTGGGCTGAAATCAAGAGTCGAACACTTAACCAACTGATCCACCCATTTGCCCCAAGAAAACATCAAGTTTTAGTCAAGCAAAGAGATGGAGTGTTCCTAATAGAGGAAGACAATATTAGATGTTCTTGACCACCGACTAGAAAGTCAGAGGAGGTATTACAATAGAAATGTTTGATGGGGTCAGAAAAAGGAGAAGGGAAAAGATGGGGCAGGAAGCAGAACAGAATGTGTTTCAATGTGTGAGAAGAGAAGAACATGGCATGTCTAAACAGATGTGACAGTTTAAGAAAAATGTATCTAGAGAGGTCAAGAACAAGGGGTATCAAAAATATGTTAATGATAAGGGATTGATAAAGAGCATTTTCACGATATACTTAGGTAACTAGAGGACTCTGTATGCTTTATAGAATCGCAGCTATGATAGGAGCAATTCAATACTGAAATACTAGTGTTTAGAAAGAGAACATTTTTCTTTCCACCACATCCACAAAAAAACTTCCAAGGTTTTTCACCTTATGTTTACATCATTCCGGCCTTCAAGATATGGGTTAGAGACTTGAGGGAAAATATTCACATATTATAAGAATCAGATTTATTGTGGAAAGAGATGGAAATCAATAAAATCAAAACATTTAGGTAACTATCCAGTAACAGAATTTTCTGAAGAATAAAAGTAGAGCTGGTTTACACAGATTATAATTAGAAGGGAATATGTCACATTGGAACAAGTGGCAGGGAAAAATGACACAAAAGACTTGAAAGTGTATTCATATGGGACAGCAGTACCATTTTGTCTACATAATAATAATTTTAAAAAGTATGTTTGGAATAAAAGCATTATTTTATTTATATGCCTCAGAGTTCAGTCCATACTCCCTGAAGAAGATTCTTTGAGTTCAAAGAGATTTATTCTCTTTTCTCTGTAGAATTGTACTTGTAATCTTGTATCTAGAAGTCTTTCCTGCTTTTAGCTGTTTACTAAAAGAGAATCCTAAGTACTAAAAAATTATTAATCCATTAGGCTAATTAAAGTCAGTTCAATTTGATGTGGAGTTTCTTTAATTTCATGGAACTCTTTTCTCAATACCATACTAGTGTATGTGGTTTCCAATGCACATGAAGGATAACGAAAGCATGCTTTTACAGTCAATGTAAGTATAGTTAACTCTGGGTTGTTTGCCTTGTGATAATAAATGTGAAGTTTACTGGCTACATGGATTGTTAAAGCAAGTTGCAAATTTTCCATTCTTGAAGCCATTTAAAAAAACTTATTTTAACCTAACTCTTAATCTTTCCTATACACAGTAGCATTAAGATATTATAGGTTAAATTCTTTCATATGGCATTTTAAGGCAACAAGAATTTTTTCTCTGCCAATTTTCCAATTTATCTTCCACTGATTTCCAAAAGAAACATTCCTCTCTAGGCAGACCAAAGAGAAGCAGCTGGAGAGAGGCTAAGAGCAACAACAACAAAAAAGGTTTTCTCCTTTACCACTTCTGTTTTGTTGAACTTGAGAACTTAAGGCTTTGAATCTGAAAAGAATCTTTACAATAGACTTTGGAATATAGCATGCTAGAAAGGACTAAGCCTTGCAGGGAGTGTGCATGCTGATGTGTTTTTCTGAACTACATAGAGCTGTTCAGGTGCTCTAAGTAATCTAAATTACAGTAGATGATGGGGAGCTGAACACTTGGCAATTAATACTATTATTTATCTTTTTGTGTATTCACCAACACTCTAATTGTTTCCTTCCAACCCCTGAAAATTCACTGAAGCAGCAATCAAATCAGGCTTCGTTTGATTTCATGGAAACTAAAACATAGTCAACATATAGATGATACAATGCACAAAATTTAATACAATACATATTCATTAAATTCCAAATTCCCTTGAGTTGGGTATCGGAGTTTTCATTTATGGGTCTTTGTGCTCACTTGCTTATGCTCTCTCTGTAGCAGATCTGCTATATACAGATATTATATACATGTGCTATAGATATATGTATGTCCTAGATACATATGTGCTAGATATGCCATATGTATATAATATACACACAAATTTTATTTTACACTATGTTGGATAACGTTTAAATATTTCTAGTCTTGGTAATACTTTGAGAAAGTAGGTCATACAAAAACTATCACTGAGTAGTGGAAAAGTGTTTTAGTAGAAACTGTATACTCACTATCTGACCATAGTCACAATTTTAGTAATGCATAGGAAACACAGAATAAAGATCTTTTAAAGATATCTGACAAATACAGTTGTTCTGATGACCAGTCTCTCACATTTTTCTTAGGTATGCATTTATAGAATTCCTTTTTATTTTCAGTTGTAAGGATAAATTTATTGGTGCTTTATCAAGGCTAGTTAGAATTTGATAATAGAATACATCAGACTGTCACTTTTAGAAAGAAACAGACCTTGAAGGGAATGAAGAACTAGTTTTATATGACAGAATAATAAAGATGTCATCTCTCCCTACAATCCTGTTTTTAAATGTCATTTTTCACAGCAGGGAAAATTAATATATTTCAAAAGATATAAAGTATAGGAAATAGGCATCAGTCACCTTCATATTTTTAATGGAAACACTGAAAAATCACAATTTTAATCAACTTTGGGCAACAAAGATTTTTTCATTAATCCGTTCTTAATTCTACTCTATATTATATAAAGAATACTTCTGAGGCATGGTCTTTCTACTATTTAAAATTCTTAAGGTTATGTTTCTTATGTCTTGTTTTAATTTTGCAATTCACTTCATTGGTGGTGGTGCTTCACACTTCAACTGTTAGATTACATTTCGATGGCAACTTCCAATCAGTCAAAATGGCAGTCATTCATTGAAGGCTGCTGTTAGCAAGAGAGTTTGGTCTTAAATATCTTACCAAGTCACAGTTTCCTAAGTTACTTAATAGGAAAAGGAAAGCAATACCGATATAAAGAGTTTAAGTAAGTGGTGATATTCAAGTTCAAATTGATATTTGCTCCTCAAACTCACTATGCCCAAAATTGAACTCATAATCTTCTCCTATAAACTTATGCTTCCTCTTATATTTCCTATCTCTTGTTAAAAGCAGGAATGTCCCCTCTGTCACTCAGGCTTGAAACCTCACTTACCTTTTCTCTCTCTTATCTTCTAGCAGCCACATTCCTCATTCCTTTGGATGGTACCTTTACAATGTGTCTCCTACCATTCTCTTTTTTTTCATCCTTCATTTACACATTTCTTCCTTTCTGGACTGTTGCAATATCTTTCTAATAGCTTTTACAGCTTACATTCCATTCCATAAGACATATTAACATCAGAGTAATCTTCCTAAAGTTATAAATTTGAATAAGCTTATTCCTCTCTGTTCACAAACCATACATAGCTCAGAGGGAAAAAAAATAGAATACACTTGTCTATCATTCAAGGCACCCCATAATCATCTCTGATCTACCCTCCAGCTTCATTTGCCATGAATCCTTCCTCTAAAATGTCCCCACATTTTAGCTGAGTTGGCCCTCTGAGTATTCTTAGAGAATACTCTGTACTTTCAGTTTAACCAGAAAGTCACTCTCATCATACCAGACTAGAATCCACTTTTAAAGCCCTATTCAAATGTGGTCTCATATGTGAAGCTTTTAGTAACTCATATCCATCCAAACATCTAACCATACACGGATTCATCCAAGCATTGTAAAGAAGGTGAGGATATAAAAAATAAGTAACACTCTGATGCCTATTCTCCAGAAGTTAAAAAATATATATGTATATGTTATATATATATTTATATATTATATATATATGGCACATGTGTATAGTATCTGTATATAGCAGATCTGCTACAGAGAACAAAGAGTAAAATCAATATAACAAACGGTATGTAACTCGTACCTATAATAGACGTGTTAAAGTATGATGGAAACACAGAGGAATGAGTATTTCTTCCCTGGAGAATCAGGGACAATTTTACAGAACAAATGTGAATTGAGCTATTTCTATAAGTACAACAAAGGAAGAATATTCCACATGGAGGAAACAGCATCCAGGGCAGTAAATAGTTAATTTCTTCAACAAACATTGAGAATCTACTATATATCAGAGATTCTAGTTACTGGGGATACTCTAGTTGGAGCGGCAAAGAGAAGCAGGAAGAATGAAAAGACATGGCTTCATAGAACGAAAACAAAATGGTTACTCTTTAGCTGTATCAAGGTATGAAGGTGGAAAAGTCCACTAAGACTTGTGTGTTTCTTGATTGGGAGCAATGATGAACCCATTCAGCAAACTAGAGAGTACGAGAGAAGGAATATACTTGGGTCATTTTTCAGCCATCAGCAAATTAGAGAGTACCAGAGAAGGAATATATTTGGGTCATTTTTCAGCCTACTAAGTTTTAATTATATGCCAGATGTCCATGTGTTGAATGAAACTGTGGATCTATAGGATTTGTCAACATTTAAATAATGTTTGAAGGCATGGGAATAGATAAAAAAAAAGAAGAAAAGACATAACTTGAGACTCGAGGCAGTATCTCAGAAACTAAGAAAAGATTGCTTAGAGATATAGGATGTAGTCAACCCTTTTAGATGGTGAATAACACTCATGTACATTATTGGATTTGATTATTAAGTGGCCCTTTTATTTTGGTCTTTGAGAGCACAGTTGTAAAAGGATTAGGGCAGAGGCAGATTGCAGTGGTTTGAATTTTATTAAAATGAAGAAGTACAGGTAGCAAGTAGAGATTTCTAGCTCAAGAAGATGTAAAATTAAAAGGTTAATTGAAATATATGTTCAGGAAAAGAGGTTATAGTTGATGGTATAGAAAACTTGGGTAAATTAATAAATTGAAGAAAACAATAATGAAAAGGTGGAGATTAAAGCTATGGGAGAGAGGGAAGAAATGATGGATCTGACTCTGGAGAGGAAGGAGGGAATGAAATTAACAGTCTTGGTGGAAAGTGGTCTAGGAAATCAGGAGGAAGATAATTAAGGATGGATATCACTTTAGTTAAATTTGGAGATAGAAATGGGTAAAATTAGGAGAATTCAATTGTGTGTGTGTGTGTGTGTGTGTGTGTGAATAGTCCCACTGTGTTGTTATGCTATTTTGTATTTTTTTAAAGCATTCATCGCATTTTTTTTAAGAGGGAGAGAAGTGGTGGAGGGGCGAAGGGAGAGGGAGAGAGATAATCTTAAGCAGCCTCCATGCCTAGCACAGAGCCTGTCTCGGGGTTTGATCTCACAACCTTGAGATCATGACCTGAGCCAAAATCAAGAGTTGGGTGCTTAACCAACTGAGCTACCCAGGCTCCCCAAGCATTCATCACATTCTTCTCTCAATAATAGCTATTTGTATTTGTATTTTAACTTCCTAATAAAATTATAAGATGCTTAAGATCAGGTAGCATGTCTAGTTTTTTTGTGTTTCCTAGATGCTGTTAGGGCAGTTCTTGATAAATTACAATTTTGCGGGAACAGATATAATGTATTTTTGTAGCTATCTCATTAGTAATAGTTAAACTATATTCATTACATAAATAATCCTTTATTGGCTAGCTATTGTGAAGAGGAAAACATAAGCATAACATTAGGCTGTGAGACTGGAGAAGAATGAAAGATTGTCAGGATTCTCTGCATTCAGGAAGACTTATGAAAGATGGGATATCAAGTGGATCCATCCACACAATTCAACCAGTAAGAGAACATTATGTTGATATATTTGATTTTCTTTCCATATTTTCCTTCTATGATAGTGGAACAGGGAAACTAAAGGGACCCCATGAAAAACTGTTTGTTTTTTTTTTCCCTCTTTTTCTTGCTTCAATTCTTGCTAGGACCTGCACCCCTGACCTACTCAGGCCTTACAGTTCAGATAATGTATAAAAAGTCAAGGAGGTCCTTGGAGTCTTCCAACACAATAGATAACATCTAAGGAGTGACCAGGCGAAGTCCTCACCTACAGTTTCCAGACCACTGGTTCACCAAGACCCCTGACTCCAGGGCATAACTGACTTATGAAAAACACCTAAACACTTGCCTTTGTTTTAACTGATTCCTGGATGCCTGAGAAGACATGTACACTGGACCAAAATCCCCAATAAAAACCCCAGACCCTAAGCAAAAATGAGACTCACTCTCCTATCGTTTCTGAATCTCCCAGATGCTCTGTATCTACCCGCTCTGTCTTCAGGAAACTCTGCTCTCACTTCCTCTTGGCTTGTATTTGATTTGTACCCTGCACAAAGCCAAGGACCCTCTCGGCTAGTCTTGCAGGAACCCCTCTGGGTCCTTAGACCCAGCCTGGCTGCATCAATATATCATATTATTGTTAAAATAGTTGCTGCCTCTCTTCAAGGATTATATTTTCCTACTCATTGAATTCAGGCTTGATAAGAGTTGCTTTTGCTCTTCCATATGGGAGAGGTATACATCCACAAACTGATGAACTCAGAAGGACTGTGTAACTTGATTTGACCAATAAAGCATGGAAGTAACATGTTTTGACAATTTTCTTTTTTCTGCCTCTGCCATGAGACTGCCAATACCCCAGATTAATGGCTACTCCTCACCCTGTGTCCAGTCCTGAAGACGAAATAGAGCACAACCTCAGCCACTACAATGGGCATTTATGTGACTGAGAAATAAAACTGTTCCAGTAAATTACTGACATTTTGAGATTATTTGCTACCACAATAAACAATCCTGACACTTTCTCCTCTCCAGAACCCTTCTTTGGGAATTCATCTGAGATACCTTGAATCATGAAGGGCCTATTGCAGGGTACATATTCAATCTAGCTGCAGAAAAGATACACAAATGAAATAATTTAAGAATAATGTAATTATCTCTAGATGGAATATAATATAATTTGAAGTGGATTTGTGGGAGTTGTGCATGAAGACTGGAAGTAGGTGGGCTAAATGAGTAAAGGCTATGCAAAAGAAGTTCATTTGCAGTTGAGATTTAAAAGATATAAAGGGAAGGAGCTAAAGAATGAGAATGTTGTCTCATAAATGTAGAATTTCATGTCCAGAATGTTCAGAGTCTCCTAAATTTCCTAATTTTGAAAGTCCAAACATCTCTCACTCTTTCGTATTAGTTCTCCACTTAAACAACAAAAAACCCTAAGATTAGATTAGGCGTGATCTTCTAGTTGGAATAGCAATTCACATTCAATATGACTGTCTAATAATATGATGAATTTAGCAACAAAGGCAAAAACAAATCAGTGTGTATGTGCACATGTACCTATGGGTGTGGGAGTGAGTGTTTTAGCCCAAGAATTCTACTTTACTTGACATTTACATTTCTAAATGATATTATTATTGGTGTCCTGACTACTTGACCAACAAGGTTTCAGCAAACCAAGAAAGCACACATCAGAGATGAAGGGTTTTAATGTATGGATCAATACTGAACTGTTTGCAGTTTTTGACTAGTACAAAGCAAAAGATAATTTTAACTTATAACAACCGTATTACACCGAAGTAGTTTCATTTGGTTTGATAAAGTAGGCTCCTAAGGCCAAAACTTAAGTATGTAACTCCATAGTGATGGACTTTTAGGATAAGTGGATCTACCTTGGAATATCCTGTAAAAGGCAATAGAAATTTTGCTTAACAATATAAGGTTGCTATAGAATCTTGCTTCTGTGAAAATGTTAGAGCTTTCAAAAATGTATGTAAATTGGGTGCCTGGGTGGCTCAGTTGGTTGAGCGACTGCCTTCGGCTCAGGTCATGATCCTGGAGTCCCTGGATCGAGTCCCACATCGGGCTCCCTGCTCGGCAAGGAGCCTGCTTCTCCCTCTAACCCTCCCCCCTCTCATGTGCTCTCTCTCTCTCTCATTCTCACTCTCTCAAATAAATAAATAAATCTTTAAAAAAAATGTATGTAAATTATCTTGTGGTTTATGAAGATGAAGTTGATGAAAAGTTATAAAATACCTAGGCTTTTCAATTTGTTTGCTATGATTAAAATGCCAAAATTGTAATTTGCAAAGGGTGCAAAGGTGTCAACACCCCAGAGTGTTTTTAGTGACTTTTTCTGTCCGTAGCTTTTTAAGAGTTAAACATGCTTGAATGTCTAAAATATTTGTTTCTCTTGTCCAAATGAATATTATAGTATACTTTAAATCTATTAAAATATCAAGTCATATTTGATTTTTAAAAATTCATAATCCATCAGTTATTTGGCTGGGAGAACCATTTAGGGGAAATAACTGATGCCCCCAAGTTACAAATCATCTCATCTAATGGTAATTATTGTGTCCTGTCCACCCCAAATGACACAACTGTGGTGACTTCTGGCAGGCCCAAGGTAACAGGGTAAACTTGCATACCAAGTCTAGCTCAAGAAGTTGACTTGAGAGGAAAACTTCCTGCTTGTTTCAGAGTAGAGCACCTGAGACTAATCTACATTTTGACAGTGCTCATTAGCAAGCCAATTGTAGACTAAATACTCTCCCTCAGAGGGGCTTTACCAAGTCAGAGCTCATTAGCAAATAGTCTTTAGTGGTCAAACAAGTCTCCTGCAGATTATGTAGACCAAGCCTTCTTCATTTAAGTCAGTTTTAATAATTTCTCCCCCAAATTTTCTCAATTAGAGCAAATTGACACTACATTTTCCTTAATACATTAAATGAACTCTTTAATGATATATAGGGCATTGGGGTATATTGTTTCTCTGATCACTTATTTCTCTTGAAAATTCTCTTGAATTTAACTTAGGCCTTATGATCCTCTGATATTTTCTCTATTAAAAATGTAAATAGAACCCTGGAGTGACTAATTTGAAAGTTAATAGTTCATCTGCAATTGATGTAGAAATACAGGACAAGCATAGCCATGAGAATTAAAAGCTCTTTGAAAGGCCAAAGCATTAGCTTTTTTTTGTTGTTTTTAAAAATATTCTCTGGTGCTCTAACATTGTATTAACTCTTTAGCATCACTGAAATGCCTTTTTGTTGTTGCTTTGTCAAACAAAAATACTGCCTCCCAAATGTCCAATATGATTTAAGGACAGTAGTCTATTAGATGCACAAAGAAAGGACAAAGTCCAGAGTCAGGCAGACCTGGGTTTAAACCCAGATCTGTCACTCACTAGCTATATGAATTTAGGAAATTAACTTCTCTGAGATTATTTCTTCATCTATAAAATGAGGATAGAAATGGCACTTTATAGGGTTGTTGTGAAGCTTATAAAAATTTGATACAGGCAAAACACGTAGAATGGTGCTGGACACATACTAAGGTCCCAATAAACATAGGCTTGTATTACTATTACTTTTGTGGTTGATATTTTTACTATTCCTGTTTTAGAGATAATAGCAGCTCATAGGTAGCACTAGCAGGTGCTTGTAGTAAGTCTTTAATTATTGGTCCTTCCTTTCCCCTCCACCTCAGTGAGGTTGTGACAAGAATCAGTCCTTTCTTTATAAGGAAAAAAAAACAGCAAATTGATATCAATGGGTTCCTTGTTATAGGGCCATAGATTCTAAACTGGTAGGCAAAAATTATTGTAGTAATATGAAATAAAGTACTTGGCAAGGGAAAACTGGAAAAAAAAAAAAACCAACAGAGTCAACTTATCAGCCTGATAAGTTAGAAGTGTGTCCTTCCTCCTGCTACCTCTTTTCCAACAGTCATTATTAGAGTCTCTGTGTACTCTCCATGGTGAAATAAAACAACGGAGTTCAGAAGACTACAATAATCAGAGCTCCTACCTCTGGAGCCGTAGCTAATAAATACCCCCTGCTCATAGGAGTGGTGTGAGCAGCAGTGATAACAGTGACTAGGTCTGTGATGTTAGAGTAGATTCTGTAAGTTCTGTTTTTGGCACTATGATAGGCCAAAATGTCCAGAGAACCCCTTCCAGCACAAAACATAAAAGCAATATCATAGAGGCTGTCCTAAAAATATATTTTTAAATGTATTACTTGGCTCGCAGGGAAGAGTGGGCTGTAGTTTAGGGAAAAAAAACAACAAATAAGCAAAAATTCTGAAAGATATATTGTTAAAGCTAGCGTTTGCCTTAGGGATCTATCTGCTCATTCCTGGTGATGTAGTAGATCTTGTGCTTTAATGGAAAAAGTGACCTAGTAGGGGAAAAACAAGCTTGGGCCCAAGCAAGGTGAACAGTCAGGTAAGAGACTCATTTAAAACTAGGATGCCCAAATGGTGATACCAAGACCACCACATATGGTTGAAAACATTATGCAGTGAACAACCCCAAGAAATGCTCTGTGCCTGGACCACAGTGTGAACATGGCCCATTGCAGTTGTATGTGGCAGCTCTGGGAAACACCAACACTGTGTTAGAGAAAAACCTGCATTTCAGAAGGATACATAAGGGATATGTGCATGTTCCAACTATGGCTTTAGGTAAAAAAGATTTTTCTTTTCTCTTTAAAACCTTGAAAATTGCTTATCATAAACTCAGACTTCTGAATTTGGACCCCAAATTTATACCAAATGTGTGACCTGAAAACTCCTGAATTCAACTATTTGAATTTTTCTCAGGATTTCAACATCAAGTATATAACTTTTGAGTTAAGAGAGAGGGAAATATGGATTGGGGTGGGGGTTTTCAGTACATCCAAAAGAAGAGAAAAAGAAAAATGCATATAAAAATGCTTTTTTTCATAACCTTTTTGCTCTTCACAGAAAAGGCTGATAGATTATGGGAGAACTAAATACTTACATACTTTCTTCCACTTTATGTGGATTGGGAACACTTACATACACGGTCATACCCCGGGACAAATTTTTCTCCTTTTTCTCCATTATTTCTGACTATTCAAAAGGACAGGAAATGTGTTTATTGGATATGCTTATTCCAGGGGAAAAATTTATATTGTTTTTGAAGAATGTGAACAGAAAGAGATTACCATCAACAGAAATGTTTGTTTTCCCCAGCCTGTATTTTCAGATGTATATTTCTCATTAACATAATTCAGTCACAGCTAAGAGACATACTGCTATGCTTGAAACAAATATAGTAGTTAGAAATTAGTGGCTTTGCTATACTTTATAGGACAATAACTGCAATCACAGATTATCACTGATCATATAAATATGGTGGATAAAATAAAAATAACGATTTTCATGTGATTAAGATTCAGGGGAAGTTTAAATATCTTAGAATTCTAAGGGAGGTGTTATGTCTTTATGCAATTGCATCTTTCATTCTTGGGTGATTCAATTCTGCCTATTAGCATTTGATCCTCGACTGACTGGGTATTTTGTTATCTATGAAATGCAGGGATTAATTTATAAAAAGAGTATCTGATCTGTGGACCTCTCTCTTGCAGAAAAGAATGAATTTGCTCAGACCTTCATCAAAGATTGCCCACATCTCTCACAGATAGATTTTGGGTACTGGTACATTCTACAATTTAAACCCTAAATTGTAGGTTTGGAAATGTGACTTTTTTAAATCCTTGATTATCCTTTGAGCATGGTAGTTAGGCTTAGGAAATTTATTATACTGATCTCTCTATGCACAGTGTTATCACAGGATTTAGAAAATGAAATTAGAGTTGATTTTTTTTTCTCAGCAATTTCATATATAATTAGTAGTAAATTTAAGAAATGTCGAATTAATGAGCTTGATTTTATTCTTTTGGTAAAGATGCCTCCCTCTTTTTTGCCTGCAGTTTTCTATGGTTTTGCATGAATTGTATGAAGTTAAAAAAAAAAACATTGATAGTTGGATGAAATCAATAATTAGATTAAGCCCCATTTTTAACAGGATGATATAGAAGAATTCTATGGAACTCCTCAAATAAAGAACCAGGAAATTCTGTCATTTGCAACAATATGCATGAACCTGGAGGACATTATGTTAAGTGAAATAAGCCAGACAAAGAAGGACAAATACTACATGATGCTATTTATATGAGGAATCTAAAATAGTTAAACTCATAGAAACAAAGTAGAATGGTGGTTGCCAAGAATTGAGAGAAGGGGAAAATAGGAAATATTGGTCAAAATTTCAGTTATGCAAGATGAGTAATACTAGAGATCTATTGCACAGCATAGTGCCTACAGTTAATAATACTGTTGTATACTTAAAAACTTGTTAAGAGGGTAGATTTATGTTAAGTGTTCTTATATTAGTAATAGTAATAATAATAAGGAGGGGGGAAGCAGCAGCAGTAGCAGGACAGAGGGTGGGGAGAAACTTCTAGGGGTGATGAGTATGTCTATGGCACAGATTCTGTTGTTGGTTTCATAGGTTTATATTTATCTCCAAATTCATCAAGTTGTACACTTTAAATATTTACTGCTTCTCATATGTCAATCATAAAAAAGAACAAGGAAAAATGTATGTACAAAGGGCAGCTAGTCACATATTAAATGTAATAAAGAATTTATAAGGGAAGAAAAATAGGGGATCCTAACACATCCATTTAGATTCAGAATCATAGAAGTTATTACCACAAGTGTAGTAGCCCAGTAATTATTTGCATATTTAAAGTCTCTCTGTAAGAGTTAGGAAATAATTAAAAGCAAATTTAATGACAAAATAAAATGTATGTTAAAGTTCATTAGCCTGAAGGCAGCATAAAAACTGAGGGAATGTAAATAGTTTGTATAACCAGTAGTAAAAGGGCAAAAATATAAATAAAAAGGGAGAAGTAAAGCACATCGACTTACCAGGATTTGAGAAGTATACTTTAAAATGTCAAAAAATCTCAAAAATAAAAACTTAGAAGAACATCAAAATGCTATAAGCAATATCCGAAGAAGAGAAGAAAAAGTGTCAGGAAGGTTAGGTGACAAACATACACAAATATACACAGACAGGATCAGGAAAAAAAAAAGGGTGTTACTTTTCTTGTGTGACAAATGTTACAACTCTGAGGTCCAAGTATCAGGACAGGATTTAAAAAGACTGGAGAAAGTCAGAATAAAGGCAAAGTCTCTAAGGAGAATACTCTGAAACCATTTGTGAATTCTCAAGTGTATTACTTAATCAAGGAAACTAAAGTGTGATTTGTCCTTCAAATATGGAATGACAAAATATTTGGTCACTCTAGTGTGTCAAATCATTAAAATTAAAACCTTGAAAATCACAATAACTAAGTACCCAATTAGAATATCTAGAATACTTGATTAACAGAAAAATATTAACCCACACACCATTTAAAAAAATTATTTTTCCTGATGTAAATAGAATACATGTTAATTATAGAAAAGTAGAAAACTAAAAAGATAAGTTATCTCATGTATCACTGCTCATATTTTAGTGCTATATGTATATAAACAATACTATCTGTATATGGAAATGTAACATGAACATATATGATTGATTACTATTTGGATATAATCTGATTGAAGTGATGTGGAATGCATGTATTTATGTGTATTCATAGATACACACACAGAGGTAGACACCAACTTTATTCTTTCTCCTTTTGTAATTTCACATTTGCTTTGTGCATTTTTTTCCCCAGCTCTTAAATGAAATACTAGACAAATCCCATAGCTTTTCTGGTCATTGTTAGATTAACAGTAAACTCTATCCCAGTCTGTTAATCTCATATCACCATTCCCATATAGTATTAAAATCTCCTCTGTGATCCAATTAATGTTTCTCCCCCTAATCCAGCTCAGACCTGCAACATGATAGATGCTTACATAGGAGGAGGAGTATCTTGTCTGGTTTTATTTCTTTTCTTCCTCCATTTCTTCTCTTAACTGACCTTTTGGGGCAACTCCAGATTGAGCTCAGAAGTGGATAGCTTTCTTCCATGGGTCCCCTTAGGAGATTTCTTAGAGATCCCCTGCTAGGGTCAGAATGCCTCCTGCAGATCCACTGACTTGGCATTGCCTTTACTTGCCAAAAGTTCATTAGTAAGTTGGGATCACATGGCCTCCTTGACATTTTCTTAGGTAGAGTCCATCCTAAGATAAATCTGAGCCTTGCAGGAAGACAACATCTAGACCAAGGGAAATATGCACCATTGCCTCTATTTATGGGGAGTAGAGCTCACTTCCAACCCAGCCTTCTTTTTCTGCCAACTGCATATAGCTTCTCAATTTCAGATTTCTCCAGGTAGAATCAGACAATTTTTATGTGTCTCACATGACAAAAGACATCCACTCTTAAAGCTGCTTTCTTGGACTAAGTAAAGAGGAAAATTCTAGAACTGAAAAATACAATATCTAAAACAAAAATTCACTAAATGGGTTTAAAGGTAAAGCGTAGAGGATAGAGGAAAGAGGCAGGAGACATGGAAAGAAAACTATCTGATCCAAAGGATGGGTGGGGGGGGGAGATACCAAAAAGGTGCTATCAGAGCTTTAGGGACCTATAGGACAATATTAAAGCATCTATTATATGTGTAATTGGAGTCTCAGAAGAGAGTAAAAAAGAGAATGGGGCATAAAAGTAATTGAAGAAATGTTTGAAAATTTCCCAAATTCATTGGAAAGTATAAATTACAGAATCAAGAAACTCCGTAAACTCCAAGCAGGATAAATAAAAAGGAAACCTCACTTAGATACATTATAGTCAAACTGCAGACACTCAAAAGTTAGTGAGAAAAATCCTAAAAGTAGCCAGAAAACAAAAAACCAGAAGACAATAACATAAAAAATAATCCCCATAAAGATTTTAGAGAAAATCAAAGAGAACATCATGCCTAGGGGATAGGCAATCTCTTCTTAGATAATAATTATAAATAAAAACATTAATAAATTAGATTTGCTAATAAATAAACTAAGACGAGGAAAAAAATTCAAAATCTATAAAATCTGACAAAGGACTGGTTTTCAGACTATATAAAGTATCTCTACAACTTAAGACAAACAACCCAATAGCAAAGGGCAAAAGACTTATGCAGACATTTCAAAGAAAGACATACAAATGCTCACTAAAAATATGAAAAAAAGTGCTTATCATTAGCCTTAAAATGAATGCAAGTTGAAATCATGATAAAAAGCCATTCATACCCATTAGAACTGCTAAAAAAAAAAAAAAAAAAGATTGACAACACTTAAATGTTGGTGAGGAGGGCCTTCAACTGGACAATTCATACATTATTGGTGGGAATATAAAATGATATAAACAATTTGGAAAAAAGTCTGGCAATTTCTTATAAAACTAAGCATACAGCTATCCTATGACCCAACAATTTCACTTCTATGCATTTATCCCAATGAAATGAAAATATGTTTACAGAAATGTTTTACAGAATGTTCATGACAACTTTATTCATAATGACCAAAAGTTAGAGCAGCCCAGGTGTCAATCATAGGAGAATGATAAACAGGCCACAATATATTTATATAAGGGTCTCAGCAACTAAAAAGTAAAACTACTGATACATGAAACATGGATTAATCTCAAAAATATGCTGAAAGACTTACTCAAAAGGTGACACAATGCGTAATTGCATTTACATGAAATTCTGATAGGCAAAATCTGTGGATTTTCTACATATATAATCATATTTACTGCAAATGATGATCCCCAGATTTGACCTACAGGAAGTCTATTTTTTAAGTGTTTTTTTTTTTAAATTTTGTTTAAAGATTTTATTTCTTTATTTGAGAGAGAGAGTGTGTGAGAGAGCACAAGCAGGGGGGCGTTGCAGAGAGAGCGGAGAAGCAGACTTCCCACTGAGCGGGGAGCCGATGTGGGGCTCGATCCCAGGACCCTGAAATTGTGACCTGAGCTGAAGGCAGGTGCCTCAGGAGGTCTATTCTTATGTAGGTAGCAGAAACAGAGCAAAGCATCAGGGGCTGGAGGCAAGTGAGGGATATATAAGATCTGTGTGATATTACTGTCAATTTCCCCCTAATTGATGTGTATGGCATTTTAATTAGAATGTCAGCATAGTTTTGTGTTTGGGTATATGTAGGTTTTTGTATATATATAAGTATGCTTATTCTAAAATGTATATGGAAAACCAAAGGATCAAGACAAGCCATGGTAAAATTGAAGAATATTAATAAAGTGGGAGGACTCAAGACAGCAACACTTACTAAGCTGCATTTGCAATAATTAAGATAGTGTTGAATTAGTGCAGTATAAAAAATAGATCACGTGGACTGTAAATCTAATTGTAAAAGTAAAACAAAGTTTCTGGAAGATAACATAGAAAAATGCCTTGTAGTAAACAAAGATTTCTAAACAGGAAACAGCACTGAAGTACAAAACTGATAAACTACATTGAAATTTAAACATATCTGTTCACCAAATGACATATTTAAGATTATTAAATAAAATACAGAATAAGATATTGCAAAACATTTGTTGGCAAAAGGCTTGTAGCCAAAATATATAAAGAACTCCTACAAATCAGTAAAAACAAAAAGACAGGTAATTCCATTTATGTATTACCGTGTAACACCCTGCTCCAAATCTTAGAGGCTTACAACAGTAATCATCTTATGATATATTTCATGATATTGTGAGTCAGGAATTTGGGCAGAATGTGGCTGATTCTTTTGTCCCACATAGCATAAATGGCATCACTTGGTGGCATTTGTTGGCAGATTAGCTGGTGTGGAGCCTCCAAAACAGGTTCACTTATATCTCTGTCACATTTCTAGAGATGGCTGGAAAGCTGTCACCCAGCTGGGATGGGGCACATAGGCCTGGCTTGTCCAGCATAGTATTCTCAGGATAATTGGGCTTAATATGTGATACCTTGGAGCCCCAAAAGTGAACTTTTCAACACATAAAGAAGAAACTTCATGACCTTTTATGGTTTAGTTCTGGAAATCACATAGCAGTTTTCCTACTTGTACTTTATTGGTCAAACCTGTCACAAGCCTTCTAAGATATAAGGAGAGGAAGCTTTGACTCTGCTACTCAACTGAAGGAATATCAAAGAATTTGTGGCCATGTTTTGAGAATGCCAGAGCCCACCATCTGGTCACAAATTATTTTCATTCCTTCCATACAAAAAATACCCTTATCCCCTCTTAAAGGCCCTCACTCCCCCAAAGATTCATGAAGGTAAGTCAAGGTTTATAGACTTAATCTAATTATTTGCATCATGCCCATGTTTGGAAGAGGCTCCTCAGGTTCAGTTTCTAGGGTATGATTCCTCTGCATCTGACACCCTATGAAATAAATAGGCAATTGTCTGCCCCAACACAATCTGCCAGGAACGGTGGGACAGCATAGGATAAGAAAAATAGACATTCCTGTTCAAAATGGTATATATCCATCAATGGTCCATAGTGATCCTGGAAATCAGCACAGCATATGTTGCCCATTCCCTACTTAAGGCTCAGACCTGCCCCACTGAAAATGATTCTTTGTGGCTCTTGGCTCTGCCTTCTGGGGTCCTGACTCTTCCCTCTGAGCCAGCTTTTTCTGTAGAGAGTAGCTTATATTCACAGCTGAGTAGTTTTCTCAGCCTGCTTCTAGTCCATGAGAATTTGGTGTTCAAATGCTTCTTTTCATTTTGTACTGCATCTATTCCCACCAGTCCAAGCTAATATAATTCCTTTGGGGTGCTTATGTATCAATTTTTAAAATAGTCCTTTAGACAAAAGGTTCATTCACAAATACTGAGATTAAACCCTTTCTACTCAAGTCTCACTGTGACAATACCTTGATATACCATAGAGCACTATGGTCTAGCAGAAAGGGTCTTAAAGTACACCCCTAACATTATTTTTGTTTAATTGAGAAAGTAAGAGGCACTAGCTTAAGTCTTTCTGAAATTTTAACAAAAAAATTCTTAGTCACATCTGGATTTCCTGAAACAATGTTTCACTGGCAAAGCACAGGATTTGATCTTTGCTTTGACACTATCTCTTATTTTAGGGATATTTTGCTGAATATAAAGACTATTCTGGGCCTTTATATTTCCTTCAAACTTTACTAAAAAACTGAACAGCTTATTCTTTAGTTTATTCATCTATATCTGTCTCATCACCCATTTTATTACATGAGGTAAGAGGTCAGGGAGCTTGATCAACACTCTGCCCAGAAGGCTTCTGAGCTTGATCATTCAGTTTATTACCCATTTTTCATGTTATCACAGGCAACAGTGTGGCCAAAGCTTCATGGCTACAGAACCAGGTCCCCTTTCTTCCAGCTCTAGTAAGAGTTTCCTTGTTTTCTTTGAAGCCTTCACCAATGGCCTCCTCAAGGCTGCTGGCCAATTCTAAAATGAATGCCACATGTCTGGTTTTATTGTGACAGCATCCCACTTTTGGGTAAAATGTTGCTTTATCTATTGCTGTATGAAAAACTAACTTAAAATGTAATGGCTTAAAATAACAGCCATTTTATTACATGCTATGATTTTATGAAACAGGAATTTAGGCAGGGTGTGGCTAGATGATTCTTCTGTTTCAGTTGGTATTGATGGTATCATTCAATGGTTTTAGATGGAGAATGTAGTCATTCTGAGGGTCCAGAACAGCTTCACTCACACATCTAGTGTCTTGTTGAAAATGGCTGAAAAAAATGGACTTAGTTGTTGATAGGAATGCTTACACATGGCCCCTTTAGGACCATAGTTTCAGAATAGTTGGGTATTCTGTGTGGTACAAAGCTCCAAAAACAAGTTTTCCAGTGAATGATGTGGAAAATGAATGGCTTTTTATGACCGAGCCTCAGAAATCACATAGCATTATTTCCTATTTTATTATTGAAGAAATCACAAGCTTGCACAGATCCAAAAAGAGGGGATATAGACTCCATCTTCCAATTAGAAAAGTGTCAAAACCTTGTGGCCATGATTTAAAACCATTACAAAACCCAAAAGAAAAATAAAGAGACTTAAGCTGATACTCTTTACAGAAGAAGATACCATAATGGCCAATAAACATTTGAAAAATTGTTCAACCTTACTAGTCAGAGAAATGAAAATTAAAACCACAATGAAACATACTATACACCCACTGTGATGGCTAAAATTTAAAAGACTGACGAGACCAAGTGTTTGAAAGTATGTGGGAATTCTCTTACACTTCTACTGGGCATATATTTGGTATAAACACTGTGGATAATTGTTTGGCATCAATTATTAAAGTTGAACATATACACACTATGACAAAATATTTCACACCTAATCATAACCCATCAGAAATGTATATCCACATGTATACTGAAAATTTATACATGAATGCTCATAGTGGCTTTATTTGTAATAGGCTAAGCTGGAAACCACTCAAATATTAGTCAACAATACAGTAGATGAATAATTTGTGGTATATTCATACAATGGAATCCTTCATAGCAGTGCACTAAATGAACTATGGCTAATATATATAAAAAAATAATTCTTTCAATGTGGGGTTGAATATAAGAAGCTAAGTACAGAAGACACACCATGTGTCTTCTGCAAACAAATAAAATTTGTTTGCAGTTCAATAATAGGCCAAAATAGTGTATGTATCTTAGGAGGACTAGAGGGCCATGGTGAGTGCATGAGTCTGAAGTAATTATTGAGTTATCTTGGAAAAGAGCTCAAGCTAATTCCTCCATCATGAGAGGAGTCATCTATTGGAGAGGCCATCAGAACCCAGTAGGGAGGCCAAGGACAGCAGATCAGGTCAAGGAACTTGGCTTTTGGTGAAGTTGAAGTTGTCAGTTCTCCCTGAACTCTAAAGGGTCAGAATAATGGTTACCACTGGGGATGAGGGAGCAGAAAGTGACTGGGAGAGGGCGGGGGGGTTGCTTTTGAGGTGCTGGTAATATTCTATTCTTAGACCTGAGTAGTGGTTTCAGAGGTTTGTTCACCTTATAGTAATTCAAAGTACTTTACACTTAGAATGTGTGCATTTTTGATGCAAGTTATATTACATTTAAAAATATATAGCAGAATGGATTTTTTAAAATTTCAAAACTCAAAAACATTGCATGGATCAAATAAAATTTTGAACCATCAAAATAAATAAACAAACAAAAAAATAGCAGCCAGATTATACATTGTAGTGGAAGAAACAAAACAACAAGACTGATTAGGAGAAAATTTTGTCTAGGCAGGAGATAAAAAGAGTGAGTAAAGGCAAAGGCAGTGGGAAAGGAAGCAAAGGGAGAGATGAGAGTCTAATGGAAACTGGTTTAGTTGTCACTGAGACAGCATGAGAATGATCACATCCATGAAATCAAATATTTACAGGGTCTGCATCTATAATCAAGACAGACCAATAGCAGATAATAGCCGACAGTCCAGGCAAATGGCAAGTCAACTTCAACAAAGTGTGCCAGAATACTGTTGAAATCCAACTATGAAAGGATAAGATTTCTAGGACTCCAGTCCTAGAAGTATTAGAAAGACTGGATTCTAAAGGCAGAACTGAGATACTGAGTTCATAGTCAAATAAGACTACTGATCTATTTTACTCTCCCACTAAACTTTAAGTTTACTAAAGGTAAGGATTACTGTTCCTCATGATAGTCTAACAAAGTGACATGTGCCTAGAATAAAATAAACAGGTAAAAAATGATAAATAAGTCAATGAATAAATATATGACTGAGAATAAGAAAAAAAAAAAGAACTTATTTACTTGAACTGAGGTTCAAGGGGAGGGCTTTGTCAAATGTGCATAAATTAAGATCCCAGTTATTAGATCAAAGGGAAGAAAATTATACCAGATGAGGAATAAGATCATTTGGAGCTAGTGGTTTGGAGCTAGTGATTGTGTTTATTTACTTCTTTGTCAATAGGGATGATGTCAAAGGATAGTCTGAACTGAAGCTGCAAGTACCTTTTCAGTAGTTCCAGCTTTGTATCTAATTCAGCTGCAAGAATGGAGTCATGCATACAGAAATAGCTTAAATTCCCATGTTACAAACCATACATGAATTGTGATCTGCATGACACGTTAGATAAGATCATGTTAAAAAATTCAGGTTACACTGTGATCTCCATTATTTATTAAAAATAAGAGAATCATTAAACTTTAAAAATATTGACCTTGTTTCTGGCTAATATTAAAGAAGACATAGAATCATATTGAATAAAGTAGATTTTTCAAAGGAACCTGTCAAAAATTCATATTACAGTAGTAAAAATGATAATTTCTCTAAGCAATTCATATCTATGTAAAAGCAAGGAATTCTATGCCCAAACTAAGTCTTTTGATTTTTTTTTTAAAGCTTTAAAAGCAGAGTCAAGTTGAAGTTTCCATAGTACTAGGAAAGCCAATTTTTATTTCAAATACTTCAAAGCTATGACATTCCGATTTTTAAAAGTTAAACAATTGAGAAGACTTTGACTTTATTAAGTGTTATCTCCTCTACACAAGAAAGTCAGGTTTTGAAAGGTCATTCAAATGCACAGCATCTACACATATCTCCTTTTTTCAATACATGCTGATACTTTCTTGAATATATAACAGTATTTCCAATAAATGGTACTTGATGATAAATGTGCTTTTACTGAAAGTATATGGGTTAAGAAAAAAGAAAAGTTCTATGGTAGAAATGGAAACCCACTATTATTAAGGTAAGAGAAAAAAATCCATTTGTTCTTCACAATCCATTTGCATATGGTTGAATTTGAGACACAACTGCATTCTGAATACTCTCACCTTATTATCATCGCTGGTTTCTTTCTATCTCATCATTCATTCTCTCTTATTCAAGCTCCATAAGCCAGACAGTCAATTTTATTAATTACGCTCAGTAAAATTATTATACTATATTGGTAGTCCGTTATTTCAGTTATGGTTTATTTGAAATTTGGAAGTTAATTTAGAGGGCATTCTGGAGTAGAAATTATTTTTTAAATTTAATAGCCCATTGTATCTAAGTTTATCTGCTTGGTTTAAATGTGTGTCAACTCTATAGCCTTCTAGGAATAATGGCATAATTACTGACACGTAACACTTACATTAAAACCTTATCTACAAAATCAACATCCAAAAATCAGTTATGTTTCTATACATTTAAGAATCTGACAGAGAAAAAATTCCTACTTAACATCAAAAATAATATTTAGGATTAGATTTAACCAAGAAAGTTAAAAATCTATACACTGAAAATTCTAAGACACTGATGAAAGAAATTGAATAAATGGATATATATCACGTTATGGATCAGAAGAATATTGTTAAGATGTCCATACTATCCAAAGCCATCTCTAGATTCAGTATAGTCCCTATCAAAATTCCAAATGGCATTTTACAAATAAATGGTAAAAATCCTAAAATTCACATGGAACCTCAAAAGATCCTAAATAGGCAAACCAATCCTGAGAAAGAAAACAAAGCTAGAGGTATCACACTTCCTGATTTCAAACTTTATTACAAAGTTTTATTTATTTATTTATTACACTTCAAGAACAGTGTGGTACTGTCATAAAAACAGACACATAGAACAGAGTTGAGAGTCCAGAAATGAACCTTCATATATATGGTCAACTGGTATTTGACAAAATACCTGATAATTGACAAAAAATTCTCAATGGGGAAAGGATAGTATCTTCAATAAATGGTGTTAGGAAAATTGGAAAAAACTACTAAAAGAAAACATAGGAAAGAGCTCCCTGACATCTGTCCTGGCAATGATTTTTTGGATATAACATTAAAAATGTAAGCAACAAAAGTAAAAATCAACAAATGGGACTACGTCAAACTAAAAAACTTCTGCACAAAAGAAACAATCAGCAAAATGAAGAGGCAACCTACAGAATAGAAGAAAAATATTTGCAAACCATCTATCTGACAAGGGGTTAATACAACTCAATAGCAAAACAGCAAAACAAAAACCCAACCAACCAAAACACCCAAACAATCCAATTAAAAAATAGGCAGAGGATTTAAACACTTTTTCAAAAAAAAAAAAATATATCAAAATGACCAACAGAAATGTGAAAAGATGCTCAACATCAGTAATTACCAGGAAAATGCAAATCAAAGCCTTACTGCAGTATTACCTCACACCTGTTAGAATAGCTATTAACAAAAAGATAAGAGACAAGTATTGGTAAGACTGTGTAGAAAAGGGAACCCTATGTGCTGTTTGTGGAAATGTAAATTGCTATGGAGAGCAGTATGGAATTTCCTCAAAAAGTTAAAAATAGAACTAGGATATGACCTGCTGAGTATATATCTGAAGGAAATGGAATTATTGTCTCAGAGATAATGGTACCTTCATGTTCATTGCAACATTATTTGTAATAGCCAAGATATGGAAACTTACTCATCTGTCAATGGACACTTAAAAAAGTCATGATATATATAATACTCCATTGTGTGTATATACACATACATGCACACATAAGCGGAATATTATTCAGTCATAAAAAGTAGGAAATCCTGCCTTTTATGACAATATGAATGGATCTCGAGGATATTATGCTAAATAAGTCAGATAGAGAAAGACAAATATTATATGTTCTCACATAGGGAATCTAAAAAAGCCAATGCAATAGAATTAGAGAGTAAAATGGTGATTGCTATGGGCAGGAGAGGGGGAGGAAATGGGGAAATTTTAGAGGGTATAAACCCCCAGCTATAAGACAAATAAATTCTGGGGATCTAATGTACAACATGGAGACCATAATTAATAGTACTGTATTAAAAATTTGAAAGTTGGTAAGAAAGTAGATCTTAAATATTATTACCATGACCCACAAAAAAATGGTAAATATATGAGGTGATGGAGGTGTGAATTAACCTTATTGTGGTAATCATTTTATAATATATACACATATGAAATCATTGAATATAACTTAAACTTACATATATGTCATTAATGGCTTAATAAAGCTGGGAAAAAAAACTTTGTCGAATATAACTTCTTTGTAAAAACACATACAAACGTGTATTTGTAGTGTCTTGCCATGTAGTTTATAATTTGGCTTTCAAACTTTTTTCCTGTTAGTGATAAGGAAAAATCTATGTCCTAAGATGGCCAACCGAGCCAGCAAGGGAGTCCCAGCCCCTGCCCTGGGGCTCTTCCATTCTCTCTGCTCTGCTTCCTGCACGTGCCAATCCGGGTTCCTCTCCCTGCCCCGCTTCGCGCACCCACCAAGAGTGCCCAGTATGCGGAAGTAGAAGTATATAAATTATCTCCTTTGTTTGTGCTCGGGAATCAGAGCTTTGGAGACCACTCTCCTCTGAGCCCGCCGGCGTTAAATAAACCTCCTATCTTCCAAGATCTCAGAGTGGCGCTTGGTTCTTCCGTTGGGTGATCCAGTCCAGGTTCTGTAACATTAGTTCCTAATCGTCCAACACAATCACACTTAAAATAATATGCTTTACCAAAGTCACTCATGCTAGTGAAAAACCAAATAATATAGAAGAATCTATGATGAGAAGTTTCCTGACACCTCTCCTACAGATACCAGATTTTTGTTTCTGCTTTTAGTTCTACAATTAGTATGGCAACTTTAGTTAACCCATGTACAGCTCCATTTCTACTGATTTGTCTATATTAAAAGATGACTTTTTTCCCCCTACAATACCATTTTCTCCTTTCTCATTCTCCTAATGTTTGGTATACCTAAAAATTTTTAAATGGCAGTCGCTGGGCTTTGATTTTTCATAACATGACATTTTTGACAGTATCTTTTAACTTGCCATTTTGTACAATGTACATATTTAAAACTATACTCTCCTTCAATTCCTTTCCAGACCCCAACCCCCTTTCCCATCATCTCCCAAATCCCACCTTTTGCCAGCTAACCTCCTATATTGTCAGGGTTGTTAGTGGTTACATTCAATCCTGTGACTTGAAATAGTACCCCCAGCTTTCTTCACATGTTGGGTGAGAAGTTGATAACATTGAGGAGTATCTATGTTGTTACAACTATGCTGTGAAGGTATAAATATTGTTCAATGACAGGCCAGGTAAACTGAATTCTTTCTTTAGCATATTACACCCCGTAGCATTAAGGTCAAATGAATTATTTTACAGACACCATAAATTATTTAAAATAATTTTAGTTTACATCATATTTAGATCATGAGTTTTTTGAGCAATTTTCCTAGAGTTTCTAATTCTTTTTTATATAATTTTTTATTATATCCCTAATTAAAAAATGAAACTTTTATTTAGGTCTCCTAATTTTCTATGGTTGAATTCACTTTTTGCCCTGGAGACCTTCCTGTCAGAGCCCCTAGACCTGGGAACATGTTCCCTAGGTCTGAAGACTGTTATTCGAGAATGTTCCTCCATTGCTTTCCTGGTATGAACAGTTGTTTCCTGGTTGCTCTCCTTTCCCTCTTCTTGATTAAGACTAAGTTCTTTTGCTTAAGTACATATCTAGGCAAGTTCTAAAGGGAAAAAATGCACTGAAGGTAAACTTTCATCCATGTCTAAAGATATCTTTGTCATGATATTCCTTCAAGTTAATACTTTGGCTGGCTATAGAATTCTAGATTGAACATTATTTTCACTCAGAATTTGCAGAATACCAATTTATCCCCTCCCCCAATCTGGAGTTGTAGATTAGAAGACTCTAATCTGATTTGCATTCCTTTGTAGGTGACTTCCTAATCTCAAAAGCATTTTAGAATATTCTAATACAAGTTTCCTTCTCTGCAGAGTCCTTGTAGTTCAATGGTAATTGTGTTTGTTTTGCACTCATTGTGCTAAGTTTTCAGTGAGTACTTTGAACTAAGACTTAGGTCTTCCAATTGTGGAAAATTTTCTTCTAGCCCTTATTTGTTATCCTTTCCCCCACTTAATTTGTTCTTTCAAGGACTGCTGTTGAATGAATATTAAACCTCTTAAATTAATCCTTGTCTATTTTCCATCATTTTTTAAAAACTTTCTGGGAGATTTCCAAATACTTATTTTGTAGGTTTTTTTTTTTTAAGATGTATTCATTCATTTTTGAGACAGAGAGAGAGAAAGTAGGGGCAGGGGGAGAGGGAGAGAGAGAATCCCAAGTAGACCCCTCACTGAGCACAGAGCCTGACAAGGGGCTCGATCCCAGGTCCCCGAGATCATGACCTGAGCTGAAATCAAGAGTTGGATGCTCAAGAGATTGAGCCACCTAGGCACCCCAAAACTTTACCATTCTTGATCTTGGTCTTCCCAGCTGCAAGATGGGTGGATGGGAATTGGAGTGGACACCTTTTGAGGCCATTTTAGCACCATTAGTCTGGAGAGTATCCTTGAAACTGCTGTGAAAAGGGAATATTTTTCCATACTTGTCTCCACTCTCTCATCTCTCCTCAGTTGGATTATCTTGTGGTCTTTCTACTTTATTTTAGCAATCACAGTTTCCAACCCTTTGAAAAAAGTTTTTTTATTATTCCTTTTTAGTGGAACTATGCATTTTTTTTTGGTATCAATTAGGATTTTTTAAAGTTCTGTATTACAATGATCTCAGGGACAAGTTTATTATCTTGATATTTCCCTTTCATATCATTGACTCTCTTCTTATGCCTAGTGATCTTTTATTTACCATTAATATTAAGAAAAGTGACTCAGTGGGTAGGTTGATTTTATTTGGTTGCCAGATAAGAAAGACTCTAAGTATAGAGGAAGCCTCAGATGAAGGATGGTACACGTGTAGTGAACAGGAGGAAGGACTAGACAACACACCAGGTATGCTGGAACAATGGCAGATGTGCAGTTCCTTTATTGCCCATCATGTTCTATGGAAGTGCACAGAAATATAGCAAACAAATATTCAAGTTTTTCTGAGAATGTTGCATTAGTCTGCATATATGGAAACTGATTGCTGTACTTAAGTTCAGATTTAAGATTTCATAATTTAAAAAAATATTCATCTCCCCTAGGAATTATGTATTAACTAGGACTTTAAAATCTACTAGTACAAAAATGGATGATGTTGGGGCAGGTAAAAAGGTGTGTGAAATGTATGAAGAAAGGATCTGCTAATGTGTACCCTTCCCATACACTGGGAGTAGGGAGTCAGACTGGAGCAAAAGAATGAGAAATGTGGGTTTGTCCTCAAAGAAAGTTAAGAAACTGGGACCTGGGCTTGTGGGGCGGGGTGTGGGGGAAGATCCATGAGTGACTAGTTAGGTTTCTTATTCTCTTGCCTTGCTTTTTCTCCAATCCTTCCCACCTTTGTATTAGAATGTATTACTTTTCTATTAGTGTGTAACAAACTGCTGTAAATTTAGTAGCTTCAGATAATATTTATTATCTTGTGTTTTCCTTTGGTCAGGAGTCCAGCATTTGCTTAGGGTCCCACATTGCAGCCTCAGCCAACACACTGATCTCAACTAGCTCATTGGAGGCTTGGAGTCTTTTTGCAAGCTCATGCAAGTTGTTGACAGAATTCTGTTTCTTATGGTTGTAGGACAGCAACCAGGAGCTGTTATCAGCATCTAGAAATTGCCCACTGTTGCCTGCCACATGATCTCCTCTACAACGTGACAGTTGCTCCTTCAAGACCAGCAGGAGAACATATTTATTTTGAATCTGACTTCTCTAACATTTAGACCTAGAGGTGAAGGGTTTACGTGATTAGGTCAGGCACACTCAGATAATCATTTAGTGTGTTTACCAGTTGACACTGAGTTAAACTCAATTGCATCTACAAAATTCCTTTTGCCATGTGACATAACAGTCAAGGGACTGATATCCCATCACAATCACAAGTTCTGTTCATACTCCAGGTGAGGGAATTAAAGAAGGCAAGTTTATATATTGTAAAATATATGTGTATATATGTATACATTATACATTGTCTTAGAATTCTGCCAGTCACATAAAATTTTTAAAAAGACTTCAATATTTCATCAGGGATATGCATATCCCAAATCATAATGAGATATCACCACATACTTGTTAGGGTGGCAATTATATAGGAAAAAAAAGTGAGTGCTGGCCAGAATGTGGAGAAAAGGGAACCCTTATACACTACTGGTAGGAATGTAATTTGCTATAGTTACTATAGAAAATACTACAGAAGTTCCTCAAAAAATTAAAAATAGAACTATGATTCAGCAGTCCCACTTCTGGGTGTATATTTAAATGTGAAATCAGGATCTCAAGGAGGTATCTGCACTCTCACATTCATTGCAACATTATTCACAATAGCTAAGACATGAAAGCAACCTACATGTTTTTCAGTGTCTAAATGAATAACAAAATGTAGGCTCTACATACAATGGTCTATAATTCAGCCTTAAAGGAGGAAATCCCGCCATTTGTGACAACATGGAGAGAACTGGAGGATATTATGCTAAGTGAAATAAGCCAGACACAGAAGGACAAATACTACAGGATACCATTTATATGAGGAATCTAAGATAGTCAAAGTCATAGAAGCTAAGAGTAGAATGGTCATTTCCAGGGCCTGGGAGAAGGGAAAACAGGGAGATATTAGTCAAAGAGTACAAAGTTTCAGTTATTCAAGATAAGTTTGAGGTGTATTATACAACATAGTGACTATAGTTAACAATACTGTATTTTACAATTAAAACTTACCAACAGGGTATATCTTATATTAACTTTCTATCACAAAAAATAAAGAGGGCAGGAGAAAACTTTTAGTAGTATTGGATAGGTTTATGGCATATAATGTGGTGGTGGTTTTATAGATATATACTTATCTCCAAACTTATCAATTTGTATACATTAAATATGCACATCTCTTTGTAGGTCAATTATACCTCAGTGGTGTAAAAAAAAAAAAATTGTTGACATAGGAAGTGTCACTTCCTAAAAAGGAAGAAACAGAAATTTGAGACTTTTATGGGGGAAATTTATTTTGCAGGGAATGAGGTTAGATGCAGGCAAAAACCAATAAGCATGTTTTGCTGAATCTAGAGGTTGAGAAGTATGCTCCCCAAAACTTATATAGATGAGGTCAGAACCATGATTTCTTAAAAGTTCCAATACTATGATACTGTTCTTGCAGAAATGGAGAAAGGTTTAAGAATTTGCAGGCACATGTCTGCATTACTTTAATTTCTGTCTCTTTAGACCTGTGTTTAGTTATATTGAAAGAAATGAGGCAGTTTAGGAGATTCATTCATCTCCTACATCTCAGAGAGGAGGATTTCCTACATCTCAGTGTTTACTATTGGCAAATTGACACCCGACATTAATCTTCTTAGATTATTCATAAACTATTTTGCTTATTTTTAATCTTATTGGTAATGTTTGAAGTTTAAGTAAAATATTACAGTAAGGGGTTAAAAAGTGAGAAGATCAGATTGTCAGCCAGGGTGGCCTGACATGCAGAACACTATGGATATAGTTGCTAGAACACAGAGTTCCTAGGTACAAAATAGACAGGTAGCTAACAAGAGTACTGCCCAATCTACATAACCTAAAGAAATCATATATGCACAATCAGGATGCTGAAATCAGCTGTACTGATAAAAGTCAAGATCCCTTGATCAGAGTTACCAGACCTGAGTCCATGCTCAGATCTAGAACCTACTGATGGAAAGGCAGGATCCTCTTGAAGAAAGATGTTCCAGCATCATAGAAAGGGTCTGTGGGTAATCATTCACTTGCTCCCTCTCCAAAGAGACCTGTGGCTATTTCTTCAGCTATCATTAAGGAAAGGGAAATATCTTGACAATTAATGGACATGTGGACATGATACCTGGAGACTGAAGCAGCACATCATGGACCCCATAAGAGTTGTTGGAGCACATGAATAAACACACAAGCAAGGTAATTAAGAAAATCCTACCCCAGTTCCAGGTCACATTTGTTCTATGGGCTCCTCTGGTGATTATTTCTCTGGTCACTGACATGTATAATTGGATGAACTTACATGGTAGCTGATAGAACACCTACATTTGTTCCTTGGCCTGTGGAGTAAAAGCTATCATAATGGGGAAAGTCAGTGGGGAGAATGGATTACTACTCTCTTAAAGATTTAAAAGGATGAAATGTGGTAGTTCTCATAATATCCCCAATCAATCAGCAGTCTTGTCCCTATAAAAACCAGACATGTCTTGATGAATTACAGTAGACTACTGAAAACTTAAACAAGTATTTGTCCTACCACATCTGGGGCATCAGATAGAGCAAATGAATGCAGCTTCAATACCTGGTATGCAACTACTGTGTTCTCTTCTTCCCCCATCAGAAAGAAGGATCAAAAGCAGTTTGCATTCATATTAGATAGACCACAATCATGGCCTTGTGCCAAGGCTATATTAACTCTTCTTCTTTGTCATAATATAGTCTGAAAGGGTCTGGTTACTTGGATACATTGATCCACTTATGATTTCTCTAGACAAATGGAGCAACAAGTGGCAAGAATGTCAGAGGCTTTGGTAAAACACAAGGACTCCAGAAAATGGGAAATAGATCCTGTGAATATATAGAAGTCTGCCACATCAGTGAAGTTTTCAGAGGTCCATTGGTCTGAGGCTTGTCAGGGTATCCCCTTCCAAAATAAAGGACAAGTTATTGCATTTTATAATTTCTGCCACAAAGAAGGAAACATAATGCCTGGTAAGGCCCTTTGAGCTCTAGAGGCAGCAAATTCTATTCTTATGAATATTATGTCCCATTTACTGAGTGATATGGACAGCTTACAGTGGGTTCCAGAGAAAGAAAGAGCTCTTTAGAATGTCCATACAACCTTGCAGTCCCTATAACAACAGACATCTGTGGTTAGAAAAGAGGTCTCTGGGACTTAAGGCAAGCTTGTATGGGAGAATCACCACATAGCTTGGGTTTTGGAGTAACATCATACCATCTGCCTCAAAGAACTAGAAACAACTCAAAATATAGCTGTCAACGTGCTTGGGGCTTTGGCAGAAACAAGTCACAGTCTCTGGGATATCAAGTCACCATGTGGCCCAAACTGCCCATCACAAGCTGGTTTCCATCATAACCATAAATTGTAAGATTGGATGTAGCCAGCAGCTCTGGGATTAGTCATCAGTGGGATCAGAAGACACAAACACAACTAAGTTGCACAAGTATCCCAAACCACCATGTTATCCTCCACTATTGTGCTAGCACTTCTTTAACTGAGGCATATGGCCACATGGGGGTCCCTTATGAGTAAGTAACAGAAATGGCTAAGAGTATAAGCTTGGTCCATTGATCCATCAGACCAGTGTACAGGTGCGAACTGAAAATGTACTGATGATGTGGCCCAACACAGAGATGGGCCTGAAAGTCAATGGTGAGGGGAAATCCCCACAATGGGCAGAGATTCGGGCAGTGTACCCAATTATCCACTTTATATAGAAGTAGCCTATAGCTGGAAATAGGAATACACAAAGATTTTGGCAGTGACACATGGCTCAGTTGGTCAAGGCACTGGAAGGAGAAAGACCAGAAGGTTAGGGGCAAGGAGAATGGATAAGATATATGTAAATAAGCATGCAGTATCACCTTCAAATCTGATGATGATGATGCCACCAAGACAGGATCTACCATCAAATCAGCACCAAAAACAAAAAAGCACACCTAAACACACAGACTGACTTGGCCATTTGATGTCAGCCAGTATCTGTCAAGTACCCCAGGAGCCATGTGTCCAGAATGGAGACCTGTGTGGACCAAACATCTTATAATTCCATCCCTAACGGGTGACCTAGCTACTGTCATTCTGAATGTACAACCTGCTATTGAAAGAAACCAATGTTATCATTAGCACAGCAAAATTCCTTGAAGAATCCCACAAAACTATATTGAAGCAAATGTTTGCACTTGTCACTTTTTACCATGGAAGTGCCATTCTTCACTAGAATGGATACATTTTCCAGGTATGGAGTTGTCTTTTCTGTCCACAGGGCTTTGACCAGCTCCACTATCAGAGTGCTTGCAGACTATTTGTTCAAGCAACATGGTAGAATACAAAATAATCTCAGACCCAGGAATTGAAAATAGGCAAAGCAGGTGTGAAAATGGGCATGAGATAATAGGATCCATATGTCCTATCATATGCTCCACCATGCCAAAATTATGTTAATGAATGACCTTTTAAAATTGCAGCTGAGGCCAGCTTGGAAAAGATACTCTGCATGAATGGGAGGGAACATTACTCCCAGGAACCCACTGTAGAGTTTTATTTTTGGTTCCTGCCACTTTAAGCAATGCAAATGTAGTTCCCACCAGAAAACTCTTCAATTAGGGAGCACAGTTAGAATCCCATTAAACTTTGAGCTAGAACTGCTACCTGGTCACTTCATGCTTCTTGTGCTAAGAGCTAAGGAACTCCTTGTGCTCACGAGAGCCACCACCTCAGCTGAAGTAATTGACCTTGATGGTCCAGAAGATCTGTTATACAGGTAATCAGCAAAGAATATGTTTGGGACCCAGTTGATCTACTTTGGCATTCCACAGTTTTTCCCTTGTCCAATTTTGACAATAAATGAACAAGCTGAGCTACTGCAGCCTGAAGAGAGCATGGTGAGCAGGTACTCAGATCTGTCAGAAAGGAGGGTCTGGGTCACCTACCAGATGTACAGAGACATTAACTGAAGTTGATGAAAGTATAGAACAGTGGTAAAGAGAATCGCTGAGTATCAGTTGCAGCCTTAGGAAAACATTGGTAGAGGCCATCCTTCATCTTAAAGAGGCTTCTTCTAAGTTTCTCCAGTAAAAAGACCAACTGGAATATGAGGTGTTCTTAGATGGGGTGGATTTAGGATATGAACCAAAGAGATCTGAGAAGCACAGGACTGAGTTCTAGTGCATGCTGTGATAACCAACCTGCATCCCCATTAAGGATTAACACACTTATTCCCACAGCTGCTAAGAGTGTTGGCTCCTTATAACCCACAGCTGGGTCCAGATCCAGGTATAGTTCTCAGGCTAGAAGAGGTTGCCTTGCTTAAGATTTTGCCCCTTTCCTATCGCCAGTCATTACAGAATGACTGATTGATACAGGGTCAAACACCCCACTTCTTTGTTTTGATTTGATTTGGGACAACTCTGAAGGGTGATTCCAGATCCAGAACTTCCTGTAGATTCAACTCAGGCATCTTTGCCAATGCATTGCAATTCCTCCCTCTGTCCATATCTGTTCTCATTCTCTTACAGCTGTTCCCAAGAGTGCTTTCCAATAAACCTCCATCTCAGAATATATTGTTGGGGAAACTGGACATAAGGCAGTGCCCTTTTATTTTCTCGTAACATTTCCATTTTCCTAATTTATCTTCAATTCTATTCCTGTGGAGCTAACAGATCTACTTGTGCTTGTCCCATAAACTTTTCATTTTAAATTGTCCACTTTCTGGCTTCTTTTATCTTGCTTCCCTTCCTTTTCTCTCTAATGGCTCCAACATACCTGGACTTTCAAGTTGACATCTCAGTGATGTAGGGGCAAGGTTGGGACCTGTGCTAAAAGCAGTCTTTTATTAAAGCCTTGTGATATTTCACCAGGTTAGAATACCATTACAGGGAAGTGTTGCATTGATTTATACACTCCAGGGAAAGTACTTGGAAGAAAGTCCTACCTGAAGGGAGGGATTCAGCAGGAACCAATAAGATAAAAATGCCATGATCTGAAACTTCCTTTTCAAATTTTTACTTTTCAATTTTTTCTAAGTAGGATTTTTTTTTAACCTTCCATGCACAGCAGGTCAAATATTCAATAGCCTATCCTAGAAACTTTACTTTTCCCCCCAACCATTCAAGCCTCAGTGGATTTTAGAAATTCTATGAAGTAATGTATATAAGCATCCACTGACTTCAATTTGCATTTTTTTTTTACCCTTTTGGGTTGCTGCTTTCTCAGGACAGAAAATATTGCTATTTGATTTTTAGTTTATCTCTTCAGTTGTTTGATTTAATCAAGTAGAAGGAATATTGAAGGTTAAACTGATTTGCCAAAAATATCAAAGAGAAGCTGGCAAAGTTAGAAATATACATAAAATACCATAATGATTCTTTTAAAGATTAGCACCAAAGGACTATAAATAATTTTAGAGGTTTTTTGAATTTTATTTTTTTGCTATGTTGGCCACATTGTCTTACTCTGTGCCCCATAGAGTTGATTTGAGATAGAGGAATCCTGTGCTTCAAAGGCAGCTTTGTTCTTCCAGCAGCTCTGTCTCTCACAGAATGGAATGAGAAATCTTTGTTTCTGCATCATAGATTTGCTATTGTTCTTTTTGTCATAGATACGTGATGTGATGCTACAATGATACATTACTAACCACCTTGGTGTCCTTGGTTGAGCAAGTAATTTAGCTTCTCTGAGGCTCTTTTTTCTTATCTACATAATGAAGAATCTAGGCTAGGTTCCTGAGTAGTCACCTCAAACTCACACACATACACAGGACAGATAAGATGATAAAGTGCTTTCACCAGTGCTGAGGGCCTAATAAGTAGTCAATGAATGTTAACTTTTATTATTATTTCATGAATTGAAGCTTTTGTAAAGAAGCTGTAATAGAAGTTATGAACCAAAAGTGGATTTGAACAATTACGACACCATCAAGAGAAACTGAAAATTCTGATTAATATAGACACTTCTTTTCACATGAATTTTAAACTTCTGATTTTTATGAAATAGGTTTAAAAATATGTGGGCAATCAGATTTAATTAAGTACATACGTGTGTAATTGAAGTGCCCAGTGTAATACCCACCTTTTAGTAAGTTCAGGCAAGGGAGTTGTGGGAACCTTGGGATCCAAAGTATACTGCGATCCAATGGGAGATTGTTCAACAAAGATTTTCTTAAGGACGCCTATGTAATATCAAATACCTCATGTTTGTGGTACAACATGACTTCAGAATAAAATTGAATTAAAGCTAGACAAATAACCTCTCTTTTTACTTATAAACCTATTCCTACCATAGAATCTCTAGGAACATGCAAACAGATGACATCAAATTAATTGACTTCCAGATCATTCATTCTATGATTTATAACCCACCGTGCTGATGCTCTAGTATCAATCAGAGAAGTGACTGATTAACCAGTTGGGCTTTTTTCAAAGTCCCCTGCAGACCAACAAATTCCACACTTTTTCAGTGAGGAAGAAGTCAATTTCAGAGAAATGAACATTTGGAAAAATATATATACAGAGAATCTGTACCATATTTTATCTTCTTACTCTCAAGGAAATGCTGGCTTTCCTAATAGCAGATCTTTGAAAATCTCATGACCCATAAGGGGATGTAAAGAAAAAAAAGCAAATTTCTTTGATATCTAGAATTTGCAGCTTTTATGACTTCATAGAGCTAAGTTCATAGTTTGAAATACGCTTTAAAAAGTACATGATGACTATAGGGCTACTTGAACAATTCAGAGTTAAAATATCTTGATTGTAGTCCAATTGCAGGACTGAGTAAATACATTCAACAAATACTGATTGAACTTTTTTTTTAAAGATTTTATTAGAGAGACAGCGAGTGCATATGAGAGGGGGGAGGGGCAGACGGAGAGGGAAAAGCAGACTTCCTGCTGAGCAGAGAGCCTGATTCAGGACTCAGTCCCAGGACCCTGGGATCATGACCTGAGCCGAAGGCAGACGCTTAAGAGACTGAGCCACACAGGCACCCTGCTGATTAAACTCAACTGCATGCCAGACACCACACAGAAAGGACCACAGTATGCCATAGTCTGGACCTTAAAAATTTCTCATTTAATCCTCGCATTTCTTAAAGAAAACACAATTTTTATCCCTGGGAAACTGACGTGAAAAGAGGTTAAGTAAATTGGCCAAGTTTTCTCTATTTAATTCTTAACTGCTTTCTCTTTATCATTAGAGTAACTAGTTTAATTGATTGGAAGCATCGATGTCTCACAAACATGATCTAGTTTGATTATATATGAACATTTTATAATTCTCAAACTTGTAAAACTAGATGTCACAAAGGTATTTATAAAAACCCTCAATCTTGGGCGCCTGGGTGGCTCAGTTGGTTAAGCGACTGCCTTCGGCTCAGGTCATGATCCTGGAGTCCCGGGATTGAGTCCCGCATCGGGCTCCCTGCTCGGCAGGGAGTCTGCTTCGTCCTCTGACCCTATCCCCTCTCATATGTTCTCTCTCTCTCATTCTCTCTCTCTCTCAAATAAATAAATAAAATCTTTAAAAAAAAAAACCCTCAATCTTATTCTAGAGAAAGATTATCATAATTTTATTGCTATACAATATTCAATATTTTTACTTAACATTTTGTCTTCTATGGACAACTTGTAACAATTTGACAACTGGTCAAATGTTAAGTCTTAGTATACCAACGCTAACATATGGAAGTGGTAAGATATTCGACGCTTCTATCATGCTGGGCTGAACAAACTTAGGCAAGTTACTTCACTCTAGACTTCTCTTTCCTTATCTTTAATATTAAATTTCTAATATCTGTCCTCCTTCAGTTATTAAGGCATTCCATGAACATTTGCTGGTTTTGCTTACTAAATTAGTTATCTGTGGTGGCTCTAACAAATTACCAAAAATTAGTGACTTAAAACAACAAAAATTGATTTTTACAGTTCTGGAGGCCTGAAGTTTGAGAGCAGATATCAGCAGGCTTGCTCCTCTCCAGAGGAAACTATCTTCCCAGACTCTTCCATCACTGGTGGCTGCCAACATTCGTGGCTTATGGCTCTAGCACTCCAACCTCTGCTGCCATCTTCACATTGTTTTTTTTTCCCCCTCTGTGTGGACTCCTCTTTCTCTTATAAAGACATGTGTTATTGTATCTAGGGCCCACCTGTGTAATCCAGGATGCGCTCATCTCAAGATCCTTAACTTAATTACAAAGCCCCTTTCAAATAAAGTTCAGGTTCCAGGAAGTTACAAATCTTTTAGGGGGGTTCTCCATTCAGCCCATTATACCTAGTATTTGCCAGGTACTGGGCTTGGATGCTGGGTCTCCTTTCAGAGAAACAGGCATGATCTTCAAGCTTGTAGAGGGCAGTTTAGTTGATGCAAGAACTTTGGAAATTAGAAAATACTATAAAAGTCAAAGTTGTTATTATCCCTTTAAAATCAATATCTCCATTTCTCTTCCTGCTTTATGCCTCAGTAGGCTAAGAGAAAAAGAACTGGACGTCACACCAATGCTATTCTTCATTTGTGACTACATGTTAAAGGAAGCTAATCAATAATAGGAAATTGCCTGGGAATAATTGAAGGAAGCATCAATCAGAAACACATGTTGATGAGGATGTTTTCCAGGTAGAATAAAAGTAACGATAGTTAATGTGGCATGATTTGACCCAAGGACAAAATAATTTATAAGTGAATAAAGTTTGATTAAGACAGTAACATCCTCCCCAAATGATGCCTCAATTACATCATCATTACAGATTAATTTTCCTGTGTCTTTAAGGATTTTTGTTATAATATAAACTTCTCTCCCCTACCTAAAAAGTTCTAGAAAGGATCATGCCTTGCAGATTAGTTATTAACACTTGGGAGAAAATAGTTTTGTTCCTTGACACTCAAAGTATGGTCCACAGATCAGCAGAATTATTATCACGTGGTAGTTTTTTAGAAATGCATAATCTCAGGCTCCACCCAGACCTACAAACCAGTCTGTACATTTTAACAAGATCCCTAGTAAACAGTAGGTGCATTACATTTTGAAAAGTTAATTATATTCTCTCCAAGTAATGCAACATGTTGAAACAAGGCATTTGCTATAGGAGTTCTCAAAAGGTGGATTGCAGGTTTATGTTCATTTATGACACGAGTCATAAATTTTTAGAAAATTTTAATTTTTTTTAAATGAAAACTATGAAAGAGTGCATTTGTTCTGATGAGCACTGGGTGTTACACGTATGTTAATTAACTGGAATTTAAATTAAAACTTTTTTTAAAAAGCATATGGGAATAGTCATATGCTTAATTCATTGAAACTACAAATATTTTTTTTTTTAATTTAAATATAGTTGACACAAAATGTTACATTAGTTTCAGGTGTCCAACACAGTGAGCTTTTAATGTGTTAATATTGACACAGGATAAATGAAATGGAGCCACATCTGCAGACATTTTTCCAAAGAAGACATCCAAATGGCCAACAGACACATGAAAAAGTGCTCAACATTGCTCGGCATCAGGGAAATCCAAATCAAACCCTCAAAGAGATACCACCTCACACCAGTCAGAATGGCTAAAATGAACAAGTCAGGAAAC
>NC_138371.1:20437920-20454365 GCF_054177405.1 Leptonychotes weddellii
CAATGGAATATTATGCAGCCATCAAAAGGAATGAAATCTTGCCATTTGCAATGACGTGGATGGAACTAGAGGGTATTATGCTGAGCGAAATAAGTCAATCAGAGAAAGACATGTATCATATGATCTCACTGATATGAGGAATTCTTAATGTCAGGAAGCAAACTGAGGGTTGCTGGAGTGGTGGGAGGTGGGAGGGATGGGGTGGCTGGGTGATAGACATTGGGAAGGGTATGTGCTATGGGGAGCACTGTGAATTGTGTAAAACTGATGAATCACAGACCTGTACCTCTGAAACAAATAATACATTACACATTAAAAAAAGGAAGAAGATATTAGGAAGGGAAAAATGAAGGGGGAGAAATCGGAGGGGGAGATGAACCATGAGAGACTATGGACTCTGAGAAACAAACTGAGGGTTCTAGAGGGGAGGAGGGTAGGGGGATGGGTTAGCCTGGTGATGGGTATTAAAGAGGGCACGTATTGAATGGAGCACTGGGTGTTATATGCAAACAATGAATCATGGAACACTACATCAAAAACTAATGATGTAATGTATGGTGATTTAACATAACAAAGTACAATTAAAAAATTAAAATTAAAATTTTTTAAATGAAAACTATGCAAATGTATAACATTTCTTCAAAAGTATACCGTGAAAGAAATATTAAGGGGAGGTGAAAAGTTAGAAGGTCCTTGAAATTGAATATCATAACATTTGTGCATTCTTTGAATAAACTAGTGACATTTAAGATTGCTAAATTAACATTTTATTTTTTTCTGAAGCAACTCAGTGATTCTAAAGGCAAAGTCCCAAGCTATTTTCCTTTTTTGACACACCCCATTGTTTCTAATATAAATGTACACTGTGCATTCATTAATTAAAGGTTACTCTATAACAGATTCTTTTCTAATTTACCAAAGATCAGACCTTTTAATCATTAGGACAAGCATGTTATTTAATAAATAAAAAATGCTTATGGATCAAAGACCAAAAAAGTTAAGTTTGGAAAATTATTCCTACACAGATTCCTTACAAATAATTAATGTTCCTTTTTTTATATATAAAATTAGAAATAAAACACAAACAGATGGGTAAATAAATATTTGATCTTTCCTAGCACTTGCATCTTATAATTCATAGTGTGATGGGATTTAAAATGTTAAGGAAATAACAATTTGCCATCAACAGGGATGGGAGAATTTTGTTTATTAGTTTAGTGTGATTCAATTTGTGAAAATGTGCTTCATTGATCTTTGCAAAGGAACTTTAATTGGAAATGAATATCACAATCTATTTGCCACACTAATAAGCCCAAGTTGCTGCAGTTCATTAAGTATTACACCTGCTATTTAACTTTCCATGGGGAGAAAAATCCTTGATTTAACACATTTAGGGGTGGCTAGGTGGGAGCTCGAAAAAACAGGAGTTTGAACAACTTATTTCCCTACTCATCAAGTTGTTAAAATATGTTCCTATTCCCTGCTTGAGATAAATATGACCTAATGCTTGATCTGGATATCCTTTTTTAAATATATAGATATAAATTACTTTTTTAAAATACCAACTATAATCCATTTAAATAATAGTCTTTTTAAAAATCTCACAAATAAAGGAGGAAAGCACATTTTTTTTTTTAATACCAGTGCACACAGGGGTTGCTTGACCACCCTTTAAAAGCAATCTGAAGCTCAGTGGGGTGAGGAGAGGAGCAGAACACAGAAAAAAGGCCAGGCTTTTTGTATTTGTATAAAAACCATAGGACAGATACTAAATAAACAATATCAACAGCCGCCCTCAACAGGACAGATATCCCTCAACAAATAATCAAGAAACAGCAGTCAAGAATAAGCAACAAAGCACACGATAAATTCCTTTAGATGAAAGAGCTAAAAATAATGGACTGAATGCCCAAGAAAGACTTCACAGCGTTTAGTTATTTGAAAAATGAATTCTCACATCAGTCAGTAACTGGATTTGTAGGGACTCTCTGTGCTTAAGTTTTAAACAAAACTAGAGCCCTGGGCTTAGTCCCCACATGGATCAGTCAGTACCTCCATGAAACAATTTGGCTCCAGGCTGTGAGTTCATGTTGGGATTGTGAGCATAATAAGGTTACTGTGGGGCATGGCTTATTATCAACCCCTTCTGCCCTGGAGAAGTAACTCTCACTGTGTAATTTTAATTTTTACAAATAATGGCTAGCACTTTCCTGGTGGTATATGAAGTGGGAGGGCTAATATTTTAGCCATATTTTAATTACATTTGAAATGTTCCATAAAATTTATAATTTAAACCTTTTAGAGACAAATGGTCCTCTATCTAAAATATATTGCAACTTTCTATAAAACTATATGGAACTGTAATTTATTTTTTGGAAATATACCTTGAAATATGCATCTATATATGCACTATATTAATATATTCTATTAATTATAAGATGGAAATATCTTTCTGTGATATATTTTCTCCATAAGGTGAGATATTTCTGTATGAAAATTAGAAATGAGATTTTAGGTGTTCTCCATTCCAGTTAATCAAGGCAATTTGTCTCTTTAAGAACAAATTAATCAATGTATTCAACAACCATGGGTACCATTTTCTTATGAGACTTCAAGATGAGGAAGGAGGAGGGATAGGGACCCAAGATAAATAAGATGTCATTAATACTTTTAAAAATGTGACACCTCTTTTTCACCTCAGAGCAGTGAAATCAGAATTTGAGGAGGGAATATCAGGGCATTTGAATTTTTTGAAAAATGCCCTAGGTGATTTTAATGTGCAGCCAGGGTGGAGAATCATTGGAAGAGGGCAAGAGATAAACTGAAAACAAATAATTACAAATCAATGTGGTAGCAGCATTGATAGAAATATATATATAAGATAAAGAAAACCCACAAAATTGTTTTTCTTATTAGCTCAGGATAGCTGGGTTTGGCAGAGATGAACAGGAGGTTATTAGTTCTTGCTTTACACAACTCTGTATGCATACATTTATTTCAAAAGAAAAGGTGTTACTTTTGAAACTTAAAAGCCAGCAATACATTAAGAAGGTTGAAATAGCAATAATATATACACAAAGTATTACAGAAGTACAGAAAAAAACAGCTAATCTAGGTTGGGGTCATAGAACACTTTCTAAAGGAAGCACTAGTTTAACCTTAAGGATAAGTGGAATGATTTGGACCCTTTACCTATTAATCAATTTGAAAACTATTTAAAATTTTTAATCAATAAAATATTTACACAAATATAAAAAATAGCCCATCTGTAGCATTTATTTAATTTCCAATAATACTACAGTTTAAAAAACAAACAACTATATTCTAATAAAGAAAACCATGTCCTAGATTTATTATTGGAATTTATGTTAGTATTTCTGTACATTAAACAAACGTGGTCTAAAATAATTAGGATAAATGTTACAATTCATGACATTTACATTTTGTGATATGGTACTTTTAAGTAAATTAAAGCATTTGGGCAATAGATCAGTTTAACCTAATGAAGATAGGACCAGGGTCACCACCTTCGACGGTGTTTGAGCAGCCATACTTGGTATTCCAGGTAGAATTCTGCCAAGAACAGTCATTTGCAAATATAAATATTAATATCGACAAAGAATGCTTGCTTTATCCTCTACATAAAAACCTAATATCTTCAGTGGTCAAAATGGCTAAATATGCAAACATAGGCTCCAGATGGCCTTACCTGACTATTTTAATCCTCATTAATCTAGAAGTCTCCTGCATATATACCATGTACACTATAAACCAGCACTAAATGGGTTTATTTTCAGTATTCATGTTTATTCTTATATGTATTAGTATTATCTCCCTGAACTGGATTCCTTGAGAGCAGGAACCGTATTTATTTCCTACATGCTAGGTTTTTAGGAAGTATTCGGCTGGCTTGATTATAAAACTTGTGTAAGGTGGGAGATTTCAAGTTTATTTTTATATGGGACTGACAATGTTGTCTAGGTTGACTGCCCCAGGGAAAGAAAGGAAAGGAACAAGACCTTTTGAAGAGATGCATAAGCTAATAAAATAAAATGAAATATCCATTTCTGTTATTGTCTCTGTCACCCCGCCTTGGCCATTGGGGTCAACTTCTGCCACTACTTCTTACTTCCACTGAGTTTTCCACATATAGTCCTCCATTAATTCCTCTTGTTATTCTTTTTTTTTTTTTAAGATTTTATTTATTTATTTGAGAGAGAGAGAAAGAGAGCACAGGCATGGGGGAGGGACAAGGGAGAGGGAGAAGCAAACTCCCTGCTGAGCAGGGAACCTGATGCGGGACTCGATCCCAGGACCCTGGGATCATGACCTGAGCTGAAGGCAGACATGTAACCAATTGAGCCACCCAGGCGTCCTCCTCTTGTTAGTCTTTTGTAATGGCTCCTTCTGCCTGAGTCATTTCCTTGGTGTGGGAGTTTATCTCTTCCATTTGAAGCATCTTGCACTTCACTAGCTGATTCCCTGACTTTAGTCTCTTTGCGTGTTTCAATCTCCTGTCCTGCATAGTCCAGACCACATCGGTCTCTTGAAACCCTGATTTCTCTTTCCATACTCTAACTGAAGCACTTTCTCTGGTTTTCTTAGTTCATGAATATAGAATCCAAATAATTTAGCCTAACATTAAGGAACCCCTCACAATCCAGACTCAACCTTATCTTTAAAATATTTTCCCTACTTTGAAGCATAACTGGGAGGAGGGGAAGGGATCCATCATCCAGAATAAACTGTCATAGTTGGCATTGTTTCAAAAGTATATTAAGGTAATAGGTCCACTTAGAGGTTTCTAGCAACATAATGAGAGTGCTTTGGAAGAAGCAATGTCAAAAACAAGATTCTGAGATGAGGAAAGCTGAGAGAGTGGTGTCTTTTTAGTTGCACATAATTTACCCAGCTCCTCACCTCAGGCTTGCCTCCCCTTCAGGTTAGGTTCTGAAAACATCTATGTCAGGAGCTTTTTGCCAGAGTCAAGTGAGTCTATTCAGTGTACTTTGAAGACAAGATGCCTGTTCTTACCTTTGCCTGTCCCAGTCGCAGACTAAAACATTACCCTTCTACAGTAGGTCTGGTCTAAATTCTGAGCCATTATGGAGCCTGATAGTTAAAGAGTCCACAAGTGCACTCTGAGAGAGTCAATGAGATTATTTGAGGAGTGGGGTCAGGGAAGTGAATCAAATCTTCCATTATTGCTTAAGTTAAAAGTCTTGTTCTTTAACATTTGTTGTTTCCTGTTTCTGTGAGTAGAATAATGATTCCTCCAAGTATGGCAGATCAATCATAATTGGCACAGAAGTACGTATTCCCAGGTGCCATGTTATTGCATGCATCAGATGTTTCCAGATTTGTGGCAAGTAGTAGTAGCCTGTTAGATGCTGATGAATCCTGGGTTCTGATAATGTCTTACATCCTAAATATCTTCTAAAAGAAACACATGCCCAGTAATTAAGAAATATACCCAAATTATATGAATCAATCACCATCCTCCCTTAAATACTTTCTAATTCTTTTTCTCCAACAGAACTCTGATTTTGTCCAGATGCTTGGAGGTTTTATGTTTCAGGGAAATGAAGGTTGGAGTTCCGAGGCAATTGTGGTAATTCCATTTTCTTGACAGTGATTGGTTTAGACAAGGACATGTGGTGTAATTCTGACTAATGAGCTATAAGGGGAAATCTACTGGGGAGAGTGGGAAAGTTTTCCTCTACTCTGGAAAGGACACACATGCAGAGATTAGCCATTTTTTTTTTTTTAAATCCTACCTATGGCTGCACATAATGCCAAGAAAAACAGTGGTATTAGAAGCAAAGCCAATAGAATCAGGGAGGAGGAGAATCTTGACCTTGTGAAACTGATGAACTAACTCTGTAACTTCCCTATCTCTGGTCTACTTGTTTGGTGAATTAATAAACCTCTTGTTTATATCAGTTTTAAAGGTAACCACTGGGATACTAGAGTCTAAAGCATGTTCTAGAAATATACTGATGTGGGTTTGGGAATGTCGAGTCTTAAGTGACTGCCAGGCATCTCTCAAAAAGGAGAACGAGTCAAGAGTTGTGCTCACTTCATTTGGGAGACCCATTGTTCAGTTCGCATTATAATGGTTATGTTTCTGGACTTGGAACATCTTTGATATTATAACACAGTCTGTTTTCAATGAAGCATGTGCTCAAATTACTTTTTATGTTAATGTTTAATGACTTGTACTTTGTGACAGTAAAATGAAGTGGAAAGAACGTTGGGGTGGAAATCAGAACACTTGGGATTCTTGTCCTTTTGTTAACACAGTCTCTGTGTGATATTGGTCAGAAAACAGAGCACTCTTGGATGTTGTTTTCCCAACAGCTAAGTCAGGGGGCTACACCTGATGATCTCTAATGGAGTTTGGCTCTAATTTTCTACAGTATAAACATACCTACAACTTGCATCTGGGAATCAGGAGCAGGCACTACAGTTTGGGGTGTTTCTAACAAGGGGATGTATTTTTTACACTTTCTACTTTCTGTGTTGCATTATATATCCATGCTTATCGCATTAAATTTTGTTATTAATCCTATAACTCCGAGAGCTCTTATAATCTGAGAGCTCTTTTATTAACTAATTTGGATTGCAGTGCTGTCTGTGCAGGGTCTGGCAAAATCAGGCCTGCTGACCACTAGGTGAAATGCTAGATACAGCAGATATAAGGTTGAGGGTGAGACTGAGAAGAATGGCTAAGACATGGGCAGTATATCATCTGCTTTTCAAGTTATTGGATGAGGGTCAGTGATGAGGATTTATATCATGTAACACTAATATGATCTTGAAACAAAATATCCAATTGAACAATTAAAGTAAGTTATATTTATTTATTTATTTATTTATTTAAGATTAAGGATCTAGAATTTTGGTTTAGAGTTACATATAAGTTAATGCAGGAAATACTTCCTCAAATATTTTTTTCATTCAAATCTCAGAGCCTACAAAGGTGGGGAGGAGAGAATTTTTCACGGTGATTGCCTTCAACTTTCATTACTGGTCCTTGTTAAAAGAGTCCCAAATAAGGTGCTAGCAACAAAGCAGGCAAGAGTAACAGTTTGTCATTGAATAGTAGCATGATAAGCAAGGGACCCACTCTCTAAATGAAAATTAGGATCCATAGTCAGGTACCTGCTGGGGAGGTTAAGAGAGTCCCTTGTTCATCAGCCCATGGATGAGCCAGAATGCCCTCCCATCTCACTCAAACTGCTTTTTTATGTTATCTCTGACACGGGCTGCCTTTGCTAATAGGATTACTGCCGTGTTGCATTTCTGGTGCACTGTTCTGCTTTACTGCAACCGTGCACAATAGCCTACATACAGCGGTACTCATTAAGGCACTTGGGATTCATAAGCTGGAAAGAAAATCTTCTTAAAAGAAAAAAAAGGGTTAGAAGGGAACATGATCACCAAGGTGACCAAGGCTAGTGTAATAAAGAAGCTGGGTATACAGAAGACTACAAAATCAGTACAATCACCTCTTTGTTATTAATGCTCCATAAACAAAACAAACTAGTGAACATAAATGACAAGATATCTCCAAACTTGTTTCATTTACCATTATTATTGGATTATAAGCCAGAGGTCTACACTACCTTGAAAAGTACCTTTCCATATTTAAGTTTAAATAGCCAAAACCAAAAAGAGAAATATTTATGCATGATTTGGTAAGAAGAAAAACAATGTATTCACCTCATGCTAACCACATTGTCTCCCTAGATGACCTTATATTCAAGATGAAATCACTCATGCTTTACTTCTATTTGGAAGGCAACCTTTTTAATTTTCTAAACTGAGGTTATGACAACTGAACCAACAATAAGTAATAATAGTCTCTAAATCAGTTTAATGTGTTTAATAATAAATACACCTATTCATAAATTTAACAGCAGGCTTGGTTTTCAGAAATGTTGCTAACAGGTTGAAAAATAGAGGATATAGGGTTGTATTCTTCAGTGTCTGCACAAAAGAAGCTACTCAAGATAGCATTACCATTATCCTATCTCCTGACTGTTCCTTTCCCACAGCTGCCTGCCCATTTGCTGATGCTTCCCCCACTCAGTTTTTAAATCTTCCTTTCCTGCTACTGAAAAACAGTGGGGAAAAAATAAGTGAAACTAGGAATGGTGACAGGGAGGTGATGGGCTCAGGAGACTCCATTAGGCAATTTTCCATGAGAATCCTCTCACAGACTTCCAATCTTTATTTATTTTATTTTATTTTATTTTTTACACAATCACATTTAGTTTAAGCTTTTTCACTATACATCAGGATAATGCAGTAACCCTACTTTCTTGCTTTAATGACACTCATTTATTCTTCTTTCTGCATGCATGAATTACCTACTGAAACACCTCTCATCATGGCTCCACTGTTTGTTTTCTAGATGTTTCTGGTCTTCCATAATGTGAACCCAACCCAACGCAACTACCTTTTCCTAACATTTCCTAACTCATCCCAACATGTGTCTCCTCTGGCTTAGTCAAATCTTCTCTGGGTCTCTTAACCACTTCTTGTTCATGTCTTCATTATGTTGTTCCAGTGCAATGGAATTTCCTCTCTTCCTACTTCCACTTACCCTAAAAGCAGCCATCCTTCCAAATTCAACAAGATATGAAGTAGCTTACTCAAGGTTTCTCTAGCAAGTGGTAGAGCTTAGTTTCAAATCCAGAAAGACTTTCTATTCTGTGCATCTGACTGTTAAAGAAGTATTAAAACTAAAAATTCAAAATGGAACTTTAGGACTTTAGTCATATTTTAGAATTTGGAGACAATTAAGTCAGCATTTAATGTAAACTTAGGGCTTCCTGAAACAATTTTAGAAATCCTACATAAATAAATAATAACTCAATATTAATAAGGTCATCCATAAGTTTTAGCATTATGCAACTATAACCATAATTATATAAATGGAACTAACTTAGGAAGAAAAAATATTTTAAATAGGTGAAAAATGTTATTCATGGAATAGTAATGATTTCATTTTTTAAAAGATTTTATTTATTTATTGGAGAGAGAGAGAGAGCACAATCACCGGAGGGGCAGAGAGAGAAGCAGACTCCCCGCTGAGCAGGGAGCCTAACATGGGGCTTGATCCCAGGATCCCAGGATCATGACCTAAGCTGAAGGCAGATACTTAACCAACAGAGCCACTCAGTGGCCCAGTAATGATTTCATTTTTAAGAAAGTGTAATCTAATGCAAGATAAGAGTTATGTACCTATTTGCAGAAATGAAATAAAATAACTTAGTTTTTTTTTTGCTTATAAAAAAAAAAAAAGAGTTGCTTCCATTTTCCACTTTACTTTGACAGTGATTAACCCTGACTTGAATGCTTTGTCAGCAGGATCTGTCCCAATAGAAATGAACTGAGGTAATTTGCCTAAAAGAAAGCAAGAAATGCAAAGACTGTACAGAAATAGGGTAATAATTATATTCCATTGTATAAAATTTGTCAGTTAGAATAACTGAATGATACTTCTGAAAAATAAGTATAAATTACTTATATTGTAAGGATAGATTGCTGTTCAAGTCAAATAATAAAAGATCATTAGTGTGATCAAATTTCCAGAAATCAAATCCGTGCAGCTCACTAGGCTAGGACATATGGAGGGAGGCCAGTATATAGATTTCTTTCCATGAGAATTGAGACTTAGAGGAGGATTCATCTAATCTGGAATGTCCTAGTCCTACAATAAACAAATATGCTATCAAGATACCTAAGCAAAGGGCTCTAAATCAGGCCAGGAACACCTTGAGGATACAACTAAATTTACCCAGGATGAAAATTATTTTCTCCATAGCCATTTGGATTCAAATTATTAAAAGGATATAATGAATTACCTTTATCTCTGCATGAGACCAAAGTACACATTAATGCAGCAGGTGAATTTAAGTGCTATTCAAGTGCATAAACTGAGACATAGCATATTTCTAAAAACTACTAACGTACTCTGGGAAGGTATTCCTTTTGTTTTTAATTTGGAAGCCTCTGACACACAATTTTCAGTTTCGATTTAGAAGATTTATCATAACTGTTAAAAGATATGATTCACATCATTAAACATGATCATTTTCACCATAAAGGAAATTATTCACCCACTAAAACCCATGCAAAATATTTTATTTTTATTTTTTTGAATAATTCAACTTATTAGTATGGAAATACTTTTATTCTTTTAAGTTTACAATTCTTCATTTTTAAGTATACACAATCAATATTAATCTCTTTCTTGTGATAACTTCTATTTCATTCTTTTTAATTAAAAAAAAGTAGAGGTATGTGAGGATAGTTTTCACACTATAAGTACGCTATGTAGACTGAGAAGTTTAGTTGTGCATTTCAGAATATCATTATTTCTTGGAGAATGTCACATTTTGAACCTACCTAATTAAAAGGACATTTTTAGAAAGGTAAGTTAACTGAAGATGGTCAAGACAATGGTTTGAGAATGTATTCCAAATTGGTTGCCCTGGTCTGATATTACATACCTTCTTTTCCAATTAAGGGGGTCTTGGTGAAGAAGGGTATTCAGAATTCCTTAGGAATTGTTTACTGTGGGTAAGATGCAAAATATATATATACTTAAGAAATGCTAGTTAGAAAAAGGTATTTCATTAGAGAATGAAATAAATTTAGAATAAAAAAATATATATTCATCACAGTATGGGGATGAACAAAATATTTGTTGCATAATAGAGCATGCATTGATCAAGTAGTTAACACACAGATTCATCAGCCATAAAATGCCCTGCCTACTTTCCCTCCTTGGATGACAACTGCATGACTCATCAGAAAGTGATGATGAAAACAGAGATTCTGATCTCAAAAATGCCGTGAAGTGGTGGATCAGAGCACAATCATGTACATGAACTAATTCTTAATGCTAGATCTAGGTACCCTCTCTTTTACCCTCAACTTCACCAGAGTCAAGGCACCTGTTTTCATCAAACCCTATATAGATGGTACTGTGATCATGACTATAGATCCAGAACTGACACAGCAATATGGGCACAACCATAAGTCTGCAATACACCAAGCATTCTGCTTCCTGTGCAATAATACAATCAAGTCTGTATTAGAACAGCCATTAATGTTGGTTACATAGTCAAGATCCAGCTAGATCTGTAGTTTGGCATCAAACACCTTGGGAATGACAGTAAGATCAGACATCAGCATTATTATGTTTTGCTTGACAAACTCCCTTTGGGGAAGGGGGGACGCATATGTAGGTATAAAGTAGACTGTTTATAGCCATATAAGGGTGGAGTATATATAGCCAAACATCCTGCTTTCAATGGAGTACCTGTTAACTACATCCATGATTTGTTGTTGGCTCAGGTTGGGTATTACCCATCACTGTTGATAGATGACAAGCGAGAAGTGGCAAATCTTAAAACTCAAGTATACAGGCGATCACAGCTTGTCTTAGAGTTAGGTTCTCCCAGAAGTTTAGTTGGCATTTCAACTGAAACACTTTAAGCTAGTATCTATGAAAATTGGACTTTTTAATATCCACACACAACGATTTTTCAAGAATGTGACTCAAATCTACTTCCAAAATGTAATTTTCTATTGGTGTTGATACTTCCATTGAAATGCACTAATATGAATGCATTTGATTGTAATGATTAGACAGAAAATCAATATTTTAACATGTTAGGATTGAAAAAAAATTCTTCCTCAAGTAGATGAGCAGATGAAAAGTGTTGCAGTCTCAGAAAGCCCATTCCCAATTATAGTTTGATAAAGACATGCTGGCAAAAAAGTACTACTCTGAGGAAATTGATTCCTTAATCTTTTTGGATTCATTTAACTGAGAAACATCACTCTTTAAAATGTGAATATACGATATACAACAATAAATCTGTTAACTGTCAGCATATATTTTATTTCATGATGCCATTCCTATAATGGGATACAGAAAGAAGTCACTGATAAGTTCTTATAATAGAGAAAAGATAAAAGAAACAGAATGTGAAGAGTAATTTTTACTTTCAGATACTTTCAGCACATATATGGATGGAGTTCAGAAATCATTCAAAGTCAAGATTTTGATGAATACAATCAATAGGAAATGGTTTAGAAGGGAATAGCAGACTATGCAAGGTGCTGGCATTGCTAAATATGTAAGGAGGAAGGACAAGAAAAAAACAACTAAGATTTGTATTTTTGTGGGTATAATCATGGGATTTGGGAAATCTTAAACCAAAATGAACATGTGATTAAAAACACCCCTTGCAAAAGGCTTCCTTTATTAATCAGTAAGTTCATCTTTCTAGCTTTAATTCTTAGCTAATTCAGTAACTCTAAAATAATTAGAAAATACAATCTTTCAAGGCAGTTATAATTCAACTTGAGAGACAAGGGAGATGGGATTCAAGAAGGTGATCTACCATTAGCCTATTATGGAGAGCATTAATACTTTCACAGCCTTTCAATCACTTTTAATGTTCTAAAGCATTCAGCCAAGGAACATTAGAACAAGTCACCATTAATATTTTTAAAAAACATTATTTAGTCCTTCTATAGTATTATTTGAGGCTTTATGTGTATTTTGGAAAAATAAATTAAATAAGCACTGGTATAAAGGTTTTGAGATCACTGGAAATTCTTTGATAAAGAATCATTTGGTAATGAATTTGGACTAGATTGGAAGAACCAACAGACTTTCTTATCCAATGAAGGCCTCAATCACATTCAACCTAATAATATTTGACTGGATTTTAAAATTTCTGCTTCTACAGATCTCAACAGAGCATGATCCAAAGCCCTTCAAAGAGGAAAGCTCTTCACTTGATGCTCCTTTATGTAAATTAGCACCACACTCACCTCCAAATGAATATGCACTTTTTAAAAAAATTCAGCTTGGCTTAGGAAAAGATGGCAGAGGAGTAGGGGACCCTATTCCAAATGGTCCCCAGACTTGAGCTGGATATCTACCAGACCACTCTGAATACCCATGAAATCAGCCTGAGATGTAAGAAGATCTGGATCTCTACAAACAGAATATCACAGGTGGTTGGTTTTGAGATATGAAATGGGGAGCTGTGATATCAGAGGATAAATGGCGGCAGGAGGGAGCCTGGCCATGGGGATCCTACAATGCCAGTGAGCGATAGCCTCCCGCACTAGGGATGGGGCATAGACTCACAGACGAGTAGAGGTGGGGAAAGGACTTTAGGGCAGTTCCCCAGATGGAAACCCAGAGTGGCAGGGTCATGCATGCAAACTGAGGGCGGCTGGTGGTTTTAGAAGCACAAAGGGCAGAGACATGCCATGACCTGGAGGTGAGGACTGGGAGCCCTGCTGAGGGGCACACAACCCAGCACTGCAGTTTATAGCAGAACAGACAGAAGTGGAGAGAGTGTGGCCTGGAGAGATCACTGAAGAACAGACTGCGATCTCTCTGCTCTGAGGCAGAGGGTTGGAAACTATCTCTTCTGCTCTGACTCTCGGAAGAGATGTGGAAAGCCTCCAGGGAAAGCCGCCAGAGAACAAAAGCCCCAAAAAACCCCTTTCCCCTGAGCCCATCCCCTACCATAGGGGGCAGGGCAACTCTCCGCAAACAGGGTTGCCTGAGTAACAGTGTGGCAGGCCCCTTCCCCAGAAAATAGGGTAGGAAAACAAGAGGCCAGCAACCCTAAGGTCCCAGAAAACAGGTGCATCTTGCTTAGGTTGTGGTCAATAATTTGGACTCTATACATTCCCTCAACCACCCATCAACAGAATGACTAAGAGGAGGAACCCCCAAAATAGGAAAGACTCAGAGATTATGACTTATGCCACAGATTTACAAATGGATTCAGATATAACCAAGATGTCGGAGATGGAATTCAGGCTAGCAATTGTGAAGACAATAGCTAGAAATGGAGAAATCAATTAATGCCAACATAAAGTCTCTAAGAGCAGAAATGAAAGCTGAATTGGCAGAATTTAAAAATGCTATCAATGAGATCCAATCTAATCTAGATAATCTAACGGCTAGGGTAAGTGAGGCAGAAGAACGAATTAGTGACTTGGAAGACCATTTAATAGATAAAAAGGGAAAAGAGGAGGCCAGGGAAAAACAACTCAGAATCCATGCAAATAGAATCAGAGAAATAAGTGACACCATGAAGTGTTCCAATGTCAGAATTATTGGAATCCCGGAGAGGGTGGAGAGAGAGAGGACTAGAAGATATATTTGAGCAAATCATAGCTGAGAACTTCCCTAATCTAGGGAATGAAACAAACATTCATGTCCTAGAGGACCCCTCCCAAGATCAAGGAAAACAGGCCAAATAGTAATTTGGCATGTAATAGTAAAACTCGCAAATCTTAGAACCAAGGAAACCATCTTAAGGGCGGTTAGGGGGAAGAAATTCCTTACGTACAGAGGGAGGAACATCAGAATAATGTCAGACCTATCCACAGAGACCTGGCAAGCCAGAAAGGCCTGGCAAGACATATTCAGAATACTAAACGAGAAGAACATGTGGCCAAGAATACTTTATCTGGCAAGGCTGTCATTTAGAATGGATGAAGAGAGGCAGAGCTTCCAAGAACGGCAGAAACCGAAAGAATATGTGACCACTAAGCTGGCCCTGCAAGAAATATTAAGGGGGGTTCTATAAAAGGAGAAAGACCCCAAGAGTGATATACAACAGAAATTTACAGAGACAATCTATAAAAACACGGTCTTCACAGGCAACATGATGACAATAAATTCATGTCTTTCAATAATCACTCTCAACATGAATGGCCTAAACGCTCCCATAAAACGGCACAGGGTTGCAGATTGGATAAAAAGACAGGACCCATCCATATGCTGTCTACAAGAGACTCATTTTGAACCTAAAGATGCGTCCAGATTGAAAGTGAAGGGACAGAGATCCATCTTCCATGCCAGTGGACCTCAAAAGAGAGCTGGGGTAGCAATTCTTATGTCAGACAAATTAGATTTTAAACTAAAGACTGTAGTTAGAGACACAGAAGGACACTATATCATTCTTAAAGGGTCTATCCAACAAGAAGATCTAACAATTGTAAACATCTATGTCCCCAACATGGGAGCAGCCATCTACATAAGCCACTTGTTAACCAAAATAAAGAGTCATATTGATAACAATATGTTAATTGTAGGAGACCTCAATACTCCACTTTCAGCAATACAGATCATCTAAGCAGAAAAACCAACAAAGAAACAAGAGCTTTGAATGACACACTGGACCAGATGGACCTCATAGATATATACAGAACATTCCACCCTAAAACAACAGAATACTCATTCTTCTCGAGCACACATGGAACTTTCGCCAGAATAGATCACATACTGGGTCACAAATCAGGTCTCAACCAATACCAAAAGATTGAGATTATTCCCTGTATATTCTCAGACCATAATGCTTTAAAACTGGAACTCAACTCAATCACAAGAAAATATTTGGAAGAAATTCAAACACTTGGAAGCTAAAGACCACTCTGCTCAAGAATGTTTGGGTCAACCAGGAAATCAAAGAAGAACTTAATTCATGGAAACCAATGAGAACGAAAACACATCGGTCCAAAACCTATGGGATACTGCAAAGGCAGTACTAAGGGGGAAATGCATAGCCATCCAAGCCTCATTAAAAAATATAGAAAAATCCCGAATTCACCAACTAACTCTGTACCTTAAAAACTAGAGAAAAAGCAACAAACGATGTCTAAGCCATGCATTAGAAGAGAAATAATTATGATTAGAGCAGAGATCAATGAAGTAGAAACCAGAAACACAGTAGATCAGATCAATGAAACTAGAAGCTGGTTCTTTGAAAGAATTATTAAGATCGATAAGTCACTGGCCAGACTTATCCAAAAGAAAAGAGAAAGGACCCAAATTAATAAAATTATGAATGAAAGGGGAGAGATCACGACTAACACCAAGGAAATAGAACAATTATTAGAAATTATTATCAACAACTATATGCCAATAAACTGAGCAATCTGGATGAAATGGAGGCCTTCCTGGATACCGATAAGCTGCCAAGACTGGAAACAGGAAGAAATTGACAACCTGAATAGGCCAATAACCAGTAACGAGATTGAAGCAGTGATCAAAAACCTCCCAAAAAACAAGGGTCCAGGGCCTGATGGATTCCCTGGGGAATTCTACCAAACATTCAAAGAAGAAGTAATACCTATTCTACTGAAGCTGTTTCAAAAAATAGAAACAGAAGGAAAACTTCCAAACTCATCCTATGAGGCCAGCATTACCTTAATCCCCAAACCAGGCAAAAACCCCATCAAAAAGGAGAATTTCAGACCGATATCCCTGATGAATATGGATTCCAAAATCCTCAACAAAATCCTAGCTAATAGGATCCAACAATACATTAAAAGGATCATCCACCACGACCAAGTGGGATTTATCCCCAGGATGCAAGCGTGGT
>NC_138371.1:20454865-20507747 GCF_054177405.1 Leptonychotes weddellii
CTGAGGGTTGCTGGAGTGGTGGGGGGTGGGAGGGATGGGGTGACTGGGTGATAGACATTGGGGAGGGTATGCGCTATGGTTAACATTGTGAATTGTGTAAGACTGTTGAATCACAGACCTGTACCTCTGAAACAAGTAATACATTATATGTTAAAAAAAAGAAGAAGATAGTAGGAAGGGTAAAATGAAGGGGGGGAATCGGAGAGGGAGACGAACCATGAGAGACTATGGACTCTGAGAAACAAACTGAGGGTTCTAGAGGGGAGGAAGGTGGGGGGATGGGTTAGCCTGGTGACGGATATTAAAGAGGGTGCGTATAGAATGGAGCACTGGGTGTTATACACAAATAATGAATCATGGATCATCAAAAACTAATGATGTAATGTATGGTGATTAACATAACATAATAAAATTTAAAAAATAAAAAAAATAAATTAATAATAAAAAAAATAAAGGGGACCTATTTTCTTCAGAGCCCCATTACTTTCATAGTTAAGGTTGAAACTTTCACTTACAATACCTTTTGTGATAGAACTCAGGCTTGCTTCTCAAACCTAAGTCCTTGCTATTCCTTTGCATAAGTCCTATGCCCCACTGTATCAATTTTTTTTATTCTATGGGGACAGGATATGCTTTCTAATATCTCCACTTCATTCACACACGCTGTTCCCACTGCCTGAAACTTTCCCAACTTTCCACATTTTCTCTGAGATATTAATTCCTATAACATTGAAAAACTTTCTTCAACTCCTGTTCTTCCTGACACTTTCCCTTCCAGGCTAGTAGGCTTCTCTCTCTGATTCCCCAAGCCTTAGAGGTTATTCCGTCTTGTAAATATCAGTTGTTGTTGTTTTTTTTTTAACTCATCTCCCATGAAGTACTTGAGGGTTTACAAGTATTTGTAAATTCTTGTTTACAAGTATATTTAATTTAGAATTAGGAAAGAAATTAAAACAAATGACTAGAACTTTAAAGATTCAGGCTCTTTTTCTTCTAAGATCTGTTTAGGCAATTCATCAGAAATGCTTACTTAGAAATACTTTCTAATAGCAGCCTGGCTTTCCCTGCCATCTAGAACACTCTATGACTATCACCATCTCACAAATTTCTTTGTAACTGAGGGGTCCCAGAGCTTGCGATTCAGTGCTTTTATGGTAAATCTCCTTTTTAAAATGTATCTTTGTGCCTCAATGACCAGTGCAATGTTTTGACCATAGCAAAAATTTAATACATACTAGTGGTAGCAATGTTGAATTTTACTTAAACATTAAGAAATCTTTTTACCTTTTATGTGTTCTAGAAGAAGACTTACTTCAGAGGAACCACCCTTCCAATAAGACTTTGCTAAGACACATGGATACCCCCACCTTGTAAAACAAGGTCAGACAGACTTGCCAGTTTTCATTCTTTGCCTCAAAAATGACTAGCTGAACCTCTTGTCTCCACTGATAGAACAAAATGCTTGCAACCAAACTTTGGTTAAGCTTCTCTCCTTCCTCCAGGGGCCTGAACTTTGACTCACTTTTAGCCCAAGTCAACATTCAGCCCCTCCTAAGAACAGACTGGACTCAGAGTGAAAGATCCTGTGACCTACTATTCTCTCATTCCACCTTTCAACCCACTTGCCCACTCTGGTTCTTTCTAGCTTTGTACTTCTCTCTGTAAAAGAAAATCCCTTTTTGTCTAACTCTTGAGAAGCTTGCAGTTCTTATGGTCACCAAGGTCTCCCTTTCCCTAGCCTTGAAAGAAATCCCTTTCCCCATACTTTTGAATATCTCTCCTTACTAAGTCCAGGTTTGTTTTTAACTTGACAATTGATTTACTTGGGTGGGTGGGGGGAAGGAGAAGCAAAAAGAAAGAAAAGAAAAAGAATGAATGAAGCGAACTCCTATCAAAACAATCAGCTTCCTTTGTCTTTATAATGCAGATGCTCTCCTCCTGGTCCCATGTGCATTCTGGTGTTTGATACTGTCCACCTGCCACAATCTACTTTTCTGTCAGGCATAACTAAAAACTTAATTTGTCAATATTATCAAACCATTCTGATCTCTAATTTCCTTCTGGTTTAAATCTCACCTTCCACATGACTCAGTCTGGATCCTAATCCTTTCAGACCTTTTCCTGGCTTAGTTCCCAAAAAATCTGACCCCCTTACTGCAGTAAAAATTGAGGAGACATTTGGTTAGGCATCAGTCTTGATCTCAGCTCAGATCTCAATCTCATGGTCCTGAGTTGAGGCCCCACACTGGGCTCCACGCTAGGCATGGAGCCTACTTAAAAAAAAAAAAAAAAAAATGAGGTGACAAGATAGTTTTGAAAGGCCTAATAGGTTCCAGTGGCAAAAAGTTAGAGTAAGGCCATTCCAGATGCAGACTGTATGTAAAGTCTTGGATATAGGAATTGGAAATTCATGCCTGAGTAAAATATAATTCCTAATTTTAGTTTAACTTGATAGAATTAATGAAAGAGGGTTGGAGATAGTCATGCAATAGCCTTAATTGTTAGACAAGAATAATTGAACTTGATATAAAAGAGCAAAATAGTAAAATATTTTATTGTGATGGGGACATGATAAAAGTATATTAAGTTAAATGGAAGTAGGAAGAAATTGGAAAGCAGGAGGGGGAAAAAAGGACAGACTGAGGAAATAATGCAGACAGGAGGTGATTCTGATTTATAGGTTTCTGTAAGAAAGAAGCATGTTAGGAATGGATATTGATTGGGATGAAGACCATGAGCTTTGTATTTTATGTGTAAAATTTCAAATATTGGCAAAATGCGCAAACAGCACTATCCTATAGTGAATGAAAAGGTGCTGAAAGTATAATTTGGGAGACATTTGAGCTCTATCATTCAAAACCTTTGAACTTGTCCTATGATTCTCAAAAAGAAATTCCAGAGTACAGTACACCTTTGCAGTACAAATGTTTTTCCCAAATTTGGGGTAAAATGTAATATTTTTTCTCTTTCATAAAATATATTATTTGAATTCTCAACTGATTTTATAATTTTGTGTTAATTGCAGAATGCAGACAGGCATATTTAACACTAAGTATTTTGAACATTTAAGTAGTTAATATTTGAGAACACTTAATGTTAAGTACAGTTTTAAACTTATTCTTTCATTGGCTGAAGTTATTGTGTTAAAGAAACACGGATAATAAAATTCTGCATAGGTACCCTACATAGGTACAGGATATAGAAAAATGTGATTAAGATAGTGTTAAATTATAGGGTCATTTTTACAATCGTTATTTTATAAATTAACAAATCAAACTTCATCAGTCATTGAAATCCATTATTTCAGATAAAGAACAATGATTTATAAGAGCCAAGTGGCAGATTTAATACAACCTCAATTTTAATAAAAGTGTTACAAAGTTTTAGTTATTAAAAATTCAAAAAGGTTAGCATTTTAGATATAAAAAGAGCAAGGCACCAATCGATTTAATGGGAGATAAAGGGTAAAGCATGCAATGCTCAGACTTTAAAAATCCAATTATTCCTATTACTGTACATACATTAGGCAGTCATATTTTAGTGCTCTCCCATGCCTCACTTGTCTTGCTGCCTCTTATCAAACCTCATATTTGCATTTTAATTGACTTGGGGGAAAGCAAAGGGAAAAAGAAAAAGAAGTTGTAAAATTAAAGAAAGTGCTCTGCATATTTGAAAGCATGTAAGTGACCCTCTCTGACTATGTTATGTCAATGCTTTAACCACCACTATGCTCCAAAAGTCAAATCCCTATCAGTCTAGCTGTTTTTAAATTGTTGCTTCCAAACTTAAATACCTTTTTTGAAAGTTTATGTCACTAGTCTTAAGAGTGCTTAATATATACGGGAACCATATAAGACTTGAATAAATTCCCACTAGGCTATACACACTTTCCACTGGGTAAAAGAATAGGCACAAAATTGTTCAGTCCTGTTTCACAGTTAATATAAACTTCAGTTTTCTCTTCTGAAAATGGAGATGGCAAGAGTGACTTTATAAGACAGCTATGAGAATAAAGGAAAAGTTAATGTCTGAGACTGCCCAATGAAATATTCCCTGTGGGCTCTCTGAAAGTTGATTCATGGTGTTTTGGCATGACTCCCGAAGTGGTTTTGAAGCTGTTTCTGGGCCAGTGGTTCTCAGACTTCCTGGTTTTAAAACCCTTTTATACCCTAAAAATTATTGAGAATCCCAAAGGCCTTTTTCTTATTTAGAAAATATTCTTTTAATCCTTACTATATTTTAACTTAAAGTTAAATGTATAATTTTAAAAATACATACTTATTAATTTATTTAAAATAACTATAAAGAAACTAATTATATCCTAACATAAACATTTTACAAAAATCCACATTTTTCAAAACAAAAAAGGAAAAGATTGGTGTTGTTTTACATTTTTCAAACCTCTGTAAGAGCTCTAGATTCTAATATCTGTTTCCGCAATCAATTTTTTGTGATACTTTGTTTTGGTTGAAGCATAGAGAGAAAATCAGGACTCACACAGATCTGTGGTTTAGAAAGGGAAGACCTCAAGGTATCCTTGAAAAGGTCTTGGGGGACGCCCAACGTCTTGAAGCCACACTTGGTGAATTGCTATTCTGAGAAATACAAGCAAAGGGGAGGAGAGCAGATGGTTTCCAGCCTTGGCTTCATGTCAAATCTGGGGAAATTACATAGGAATGTATTAGAGACCTAAAGACCTACCTTTAGCCTTCAAGCTCCCTTTAACCTGGTTGTCTGTATACTGCCCTGGTATAATCCATGTGCACTTTGGTCCTGCCAAGATGATCAGAACTCTAGGTGCATTCATTTGACAAAAGCTGGGAAGAGAGGACAAGAGCTGCTTGTGTAATAACACATTCATGCTGTGGAGGTTTTACTATATTACATTTTGTGGGGCAATGTGAATGAGAACTCTCTGAAAACTCCTTTGAAATAAAAATATATGTTAATGCCTTATCTAGTGTGATATTCAGTAACACTGAATGTGTCAAAGCAATAAAAATAACATCCATTTCTCATAGCTAATAGTTTTATTTACCAACTAAAAGATCATTATATGTAAGAGTTTAGTTTCCTTGCTGCAATGAACTAAATGTTTATGTCCTCCCCACATTCATATGTTAGAATTCTAACCCCTAATGTAATGATACTAGAATTAGCCTTTGGGAAGTAATGAACTCATGAAGGTGAAGCCCTCATGAATGGGATTATTGCCCTTAAAAAAGAGATCCACAGATCTCCCTCCTGCTTCTGCCATGTGAGGTTATAGTGGGAAGACAGAGGTCTGTGAATTCGGAAGTTCTTCACCAAACGCCTGTTCTCTCAGTGTGGTGGGTCTTTGATTTCCCAGCCTTTAGAACTGTGAGAAATAAGGTTCTGTTGTTTAGATGCCACTTAGTCTATGGTATTCTGTTATAGAAAGATGAACTAAGACACTTGCTATTCATTAGGATCATGTGATAAAATGACCTATTTAGAGCCAAAAATAATCTAGCCATCCACACAAACTCATTAACCTTTTCAGTCAAATTATAATTTGACATTTTTCTCTCAGAAAAAAAATTATAATTCAGTCTGTGAAACACAGAACACAAGGAAATACTTATTGTTTAATATAAATATTTTTGTTGTACGTGTATACATGACATAGTTGCTTACCATGTAGAATACCTACTACTATTAATGTAATTGTCAGAAACAGTTTTGGAAATACCTACCTTTCATTAAGTGATGTGACTAACTACCTAAAATATATATTTTCAAGAGATTCACCCAGGGTTATTTACTCTGGGATTTTCTAACATATTACACTTTAGAAATACCTGGAGCTTCCATAAAATGCCCAGTGGACATGCCCTAAATCAAGTAAATAGCAATTTTTAGAGCTAGGTCCTTGAATTATGTTGTTGAAAGCTCCTCAGATACTTCAGGTATAACCATGGTGAAATACCACTTATTTGGACCAAATGGATGTTCAAAATCATATTATTCAATTTTTAGTTATTTGTTGAGAATCATTTCCTTGACAAAAAGACTTTCACTTAGTGTTGATGGATAATGTCTAATGTTTTTCCTTTTATTTTTAACATGAAATATGCTACAGAAACCCTTGATAATCACAAGCATCTGCATTTTAAAAGATTTCCATTGTTGTGAATTATTTTTGCTCATTCAGATCTTCCTGGGGGGAATTTATCTCACTGGGAGGTAATCTATGTTTAGTCTTAACTCAAAAAAGGAAAGCTCTTCAGAAAAGCTTAGGGGATACAGGTCATTAGCAAAAAGCTGAAATTGAAGTATTTACTGAAGTATCCATTAAAATAATGAATACTCCATTATTATGAGATTTATTTTCCTGGAATAGTAATTTTCCCACATGGGTACTGCAATATTTTGTTGTAGTAGGTTCACTTTTAAACTTATTTCTGAATAAATATAGTATATAAACAAAATCAAATAGGTAATAATAAACATAGAACAAGAGAAAGATTTAAAAAAGAAGACAAAAATGTTAGGTTCAACCTTTTGCTTTAGAACAACAAATGGAAACCATTGGAATGGAATATTTGGTTAACAGTTTAAGAAGTAGTTATTCAGTAGCAAAAGTCAAAGCAATAAAAATAACTTTGGTAATAATATTTAAAATAACAAGTATTTTCTATAGTATTCTATTTAGAATGTACTATATACACTAAGAATCTCCCTATAGAAACATTATTTCTATTACAATAAAATATCTTTTCACAATGACAATTTTTAAAATATTTACTAAGGTCCAAATTTATTCTAATACTGTGCAGAAGATATATATGAGTAGAGATGATTCCCACCCTTAGATGGCTAACCATGTGTGGATGATATAGGTATGTGCATAAAAATTGCAATACTATACTAATAAAGTGTAAAGATCAGAAGAGGGCATGTTTTACCCTGAGGCACTAAACCAGGGTGTCCAAAGGAAGAGGCATTTGAAATAGGTTTCAAAGGATGAGAAGTTTTCCATAGGGAGCAGAATGAGTAAAGTGAATCAATAAAACTTAGGGCGTTCTGCAGAAAGGCAAGCTGGTCAATATGTTCAGGAACAAACAGTTGCCTTCCAGATATATTTTGAAGATGTGAGAGGCAAGGATATCAATATATGAAATTGAATTACTGTCTACTAATATATTAAAAATGTCTTCATATATGTGGCAAAATTTTAGTAGTCCCAAAACCACAATGATCACAGAGGATTTCTCACCCTTAGAACAGACCAGACCATATTTCATATAGTTTTCTTTGACTTCAAACACCAAAAAAGGAGAGAAGTAAAATTACATTTGTAATTGGTTAAGTATGTAATCTGTGTAGTGGCCCATACATTAGTTCATTTTGCTTATAATATAATATCTGATTAAAAAATAAGTGAGGATAAATGTCAGGTAAATGTTTTTTTTTTTTTCCCATTTAAACTATGTATTGTTTAAATTGAAATTTAAACAATTGAAATCAGGTGTACCAACTAAAAGCCTATGTAGATACTCAGAAGCAATTACAAATAAGTTGATAACATCATTCCTTACTTTTGGGCATTTACAGTCTAGAAATTACACTTTTTTTTCCCCAGGTAGGAAGTCATCCTGACTCAAGGATTCTTACTACTTGTGGAAGAAAGGCATCAGTAGGACTTAGTCCTTACTGAAATGTAGGCTGGAGACAGAATCTAAAAAGGATTTGATGTGCAAATCACTGCATAACAAACCACTCCAAATTTATTGGTTTAAGACAAAAGCGCTTATTATTTCTTATAAGTCTCAGTGGATCTCAGTTGTCCTTCACTTGTCCACAGTTTGCTGGTGGGTTGACAGGGGCTGGCTGGTCTAGGATGGTCTTAGCTGGGATGTTCAACTGTTCTCCTGTGGTTTGTTGTCCTGTGGGAGGTTTGCCTAAGCTTCTTCCAGTGATGATGGTGGAAGTACAAGAGAAAAGTAAAAATTGCATAAGTGCTTTTGAAGCCTCTATGTCAAGTCTGATAACATTCTATCGGCCTTGGCCAACAAATTATATGGCCAAGCCCAGATGTAAAGAGTATGAGAAAAGGCTCTGACCATTTAGTGAGAAGAACTTCACAGTCACAGGAAAAGGGCAAACAAAACAAACGGCATTAACCACAAACACAAAAGATATTACAGCACCATTTCTTTTTCAAGTGTCATGTCTGGAAGATAAGCCACATTGATTAAGGCCTTACTCCCAGTCTTGATGCTTTGCTGCTCACTAAAATCTGGTTGCTGTTACCCAAATCAGCAAAATGATTTAAAGGCTAAATCATGTACACACTTGTACATACTTCCCTCAAAATTTACCCTAGTAAACACATTAATGGAATCACATAAGGTCATATTTTAAGCACTTAGCTGAAAAATAAGAGATAATAAAACATGAAATTCAAAGATTATTCAGATAGCAGTTCAGTCTTTAAGAGAAGAAAAGATACTTTCTGGCTGGGACTGATTTCCTGGCTTTTAAAATGTGTTTGATTTCTTAAACTTTTAATAATTGGATCTTTGAAAGTTTCACTTCATGCATCCTTATAGCTAGGCTTTTATACTTATCTTCTATTGATATCAGACAATAGCTAAATTAGCAATAAAGTATGAATAACAATAATTCAAAAATGATTAAAATCTTAAGGACATCTCAAAGGCATGACAATACTCAATCTAGAGAACTAGTCCAGAAAATGTGAATAAGTCTGATAAAGTTTTTTTCAGAAAGCATTTTTAATATAAATTATTATTTTAAATTGAGTAATAAAAATCATATAAAAGTCATGCCTAAAACTTGTTAAATTCTGTCTTCCTCCTGATAATTATTCCAATTAATTTTGGTCAAATAGTGATTATGGAACTTTTAGAGATTCTGCATCTTCTCTATAACTTATTCTGACTATAAACCATGATCTGGGTAATTTGCTGCCTCAATAATGTCAAAATTAATAAGCTAAAATCAGTATTAGGAGCTGTTTCAACATTTGCTGCCAAACATCCCTAAAATACTTTTCAGGACAAGATAGGAATAAATAAATAAAAGCCAATGATATGAATAATTTATTTCATTATTCCCAAAAGCTACATATATTTCATCTCCTGTCATCCTTGCTTTAACTCCTTTCTCAGTCAGGACTGCAATACGTACTCATCATCTCCCAGAGACTAACATGTTGACTTTGCACAGCCCCACTTTTTCTGTATCATGATGCAGCTTCCTCTTCTTTTCCTAGTTAACTCTAATGATTGTCGTAGCTGACCTCTAGAGCGGTTCTCTTCTTTCTGCCATAGATGGCAGACATTTTGAAAATTCCAACTTCTCATTGGGTAGCTAGGAATTTGTGCTATTAATAAAATTTGTTCTTGTGGAAACTGTATGTACTTAAACACCCTAAAACCTTTCATTTTTCTACCAAATTATCTTTTTCCCCATAAAGACCAATCTTGGATTGTCATTGTTTTATGCAGAGTAGGAGGTAAGAATAGCAACTAGTTTAGAGATTAAGTCTGGCAAATTCCTTTATTTAAGCAGTTAATCCGGAATGTCCTTTCTTTCTACATGCCTCTTGCTGAGATTCTGCGCTGTGTCTGTTTGTAAATATAAAAGCTGCTCCTGGAGACAGATGGTTATTTACAGTGTTTTCTCTATTATGCAGGATAAATTATTAACAAGAAAATAATTGAATATTGAATATGCCCTGGTAAAGAAATAATCTTTCACCAAGTCTGTCACATAGTATGCTGCAAGCATGCATTCCAATTAGTAGAGTGGGCCAAGTAGATTAATGTATCAAATTGTTTAAATTCATGATCCAAACCTACTTTTTAAAGAACTTAGTACAATTGGGAGTTAATTGTTATTCAAGTTTGCTAGCTTCCTGCAAGTTTGAACTATATTTTATGACCTGTGGATTTATATCATCATTCAATATGCATACCATTGAAAAGTTTTCCTGAAAGCATTTTTTCTTTTTTCTTTTTTCATTTTGATGGTATTATACCATAGCTGATCAAATAGTTTATCATTTTAATATATTAAAATGTATGAGTAGGAAATTTTATCTCATTTTTTATAAGTTTCAAACTACTAAGTATTGACATAAAAGAGAATATATTCAACTAGGAGAGAAGAATGACTAAAATATTTGAATATTAAAGGATTATAATATCAGTATAGGAGCAAACAGAACTGTTTAACCATTATAGAATAAGTCCCCTCTCTATGGTTCTCAGAGTGTGTTCCTTTCATTGGCAGCATTAGCAGTTAATGGGAACTTGGAAAAAATGCAAGCACTCAGGCCCCAGAATCCTGAATCAAAAACTCAGGTTGGAGTCCAGCCGTCAGCATTTTATAATGACCTCTAAGTGATTCTCATGAACACTAAAGTTGGACAACCACCATTCTATCAAGTTATTTATTCTTTTCAAGTATTCTTACAACCATACCTTTTCATCTGCATTAAAAAGTCAAAGTATTATTATCCACATTTAACAACTGAGGAAACTAAAACTCAGCAAGATTAAGATTAGTGTCTTCAAAGTTCCATAGCTAAATTGATGACAGAACCAGTACCTGATTTGACTTTCATTAACACTTGTCTCCATTAAAAAACTCATATTTTCACCTTAATTAGACAAAAAAATTAAAGGAAAAGGAAAGACTAAGTCAGGCAAGACATTGGCTTTGGCATGATATTGAAAGTAGGGGAAGGACAATCAATACTCTAATATTCAGTGAGTCTGCACTACAAGGAGGAATTCCCTGGTAGAATGAAGCCTGCAAAGAATTATGTTATATATTTCCTGCCATGGAACATTCTTTCATTCTTTTAACAACTCATATAGCATTTAGGCATGGAAGATACAACCACAGGCAAGACACAGTCCTTGCCTTCAGGGATCTTCCAGTATACTGGGAGAAACAGACCAAAAAATGGATAATTTCAATCCAGAACAAAATATGCTACAACATATAAAGGATGCCATTATGAGCACATAAGAAAACACTTCTGGCTCTGAGTTTGAGAGAGAGGTTGCCAAGTGATTCAAAGACCACTTCCTGGAAGATTATAGGATCCTACAGTGGGGTAGAGGAAAAAGTATCTTAACCCATAAAAATAGCTAACAATATGAGAAAGAATGAATGGCATGAATTCTTATCATCTTGCTAATCTTTATATAAAGGAGAGTGCATAAATTTTCAAGTGTCATCATTCTAATGAACCATCATCCATAGATACATTTGAAATCCAGAGAAAAGTTTTTAGTTGCTTCTTTATTAAAATACAATAATTTAAATATTTTACAACATAAAAATTAAGCATATACTCATTCTGTTTATAAAACACTATAATTTAGAATATTAAAAACATGATAATAGTTTAATGCTTATTTTTTATTTTGGGGGAATCAAATACAAAAGGTAACTTTATGCTATTAGAAAGTATTTATAGGGGAAAAAAAAAAGAAAGTATTTATAGGGATGCTTGGGTGGCTTAGTCAGTTAAGTGTCTGCCTTCAGCTCAGGTCATGATCCCAGGGTCCTGGGATCGAGTCCCACACTGGGCTCCTTGCTCAACAGGGAGCCTGCTTCTACCTCTGCCTGTTTCTCTCTCTGCCTGCCACTCCCCCACTTGTGCTCTCTCTCTCTCTGACAAATAAATAAAATCTTTAAAAAAATATTTATATAATCAGTGCAAAAGTGGAAGACCTCACTGAACATGTTATAGAATAAATTATAATAAAAGATGTATAATCTGGGCACCTGGGTGGCTCAGTTGGTTAAGCGACTGCCTTCAGCTCAGGTCATGATCCCAGGGTCCTGAGATCGAGTCCCACATCGGGCTCCCTGCTCAGCAGGGAGTCTGCTTCTCTCTCTGCCTGCCACTACCCCTGCTTATGCTCTTTTTCTCTGTCAAATAAAGAAATAAAATCTTAAAAAAAAAAAAGATGTATAATCTGTATAACCTTCTGCTCTGCTACAGTTATGTTAATCAATATAGTTCCTTTTTATAACAATATCAACTAAGTTCAGCACAATAATGTTGAACTATTCCATTTTTGCTAATTTAATCTCACACTGAGTTTTCTTTTACTTTCTAACATTATACATGATGAATGTATAAAAACAGGCAAACACAACATATTGGAGCAGATGGAGTAAAAAAAAAAACAAAACTAAATCAGAATGATTTCCCTAAATTTTCAGTATGTGAGAAGACAAAAATGAAGATTTAATATGCAACAACCTTTCCATTGCAATAATTCTACAACAGTGAACCCATGATGATTAGAGTATTTTGTGCAATAAATTATATTGTTGGGCATTTTTGCTACCTGATTCTGGATAATATTTATATCAGCTAGCTAATTTCTACATTAACTAAAGTGAAAGGCTAATACTCCATTTAATCTCATAACAATATTGCAGATAAAATTAAGATTCCAAGAGGTCAACTGATGTTCCCAGGCTTCACAGAAGATAAATGCCAAAATCAGGATTTCACTTCAGATTTACCTGATTATACTATAGTAGGGTATCATGCCCCCCACCCACCTCCTACTCACAGACACACACACATACACATACAGAGGCAAATATTAACTTTTTTGTTGTTGGTTGCTATCTTTAATATGCCAAGGGAAGAAAAGAACCAACTAATGACCCAGAAACAGTTTTTGGAAATATTTAGATCATAGTCCTGAAAATTATTTTAAAAATTCTTTATCATTTTGGGTAATTTGGAAATAAATTTATTTTATATTCAAGTGCTACTGATGGGTTAATAAATCAATGTATATCTAGATGTTGTTATATTCATAAAAAGGTTGCACCTGTTCATGTAATATCAATTTAGATGGCTTTAATTAGTAGCAAGCTAAGAGTTCAATAGCACATTTGAAAAAAGCAAATTTCTACAACTAGAATAAAATACACACTGATATTATTGAATCAAAGTCTAAATTTGACATTTTCCTGATTTAAAAGTATTTTCCCAAATAAATATTGCATTCTACTTTCTCAAATAAATGTTCTTCAAATAGATATTGCACCCTACCTTTCTCAAATAAATATTGAACTGTACCTGTCCTTTAAGCATTGAGTTGTCATGCACCAAGTACCTAAAACTCTAAAGACCCCTTTCTGCGTCTTGAATGGAATAAATTCAATAGTAAGTGTTGCATGGAATTAAAATGTCTATCTACCTCCCCTTCTATACCATTGAAGATCTTACCATTCATTAGGACAGAGGAGTGGTCTGTGGTCACCAAGATTCTAACAATTACTAAGAATTCACTCTCTTTCATCCTTATGCCCATTGGCAAAGTAACACAAATTACACAAGTGTTTGAGCCATTTAGATTTTGTTTAGTGTTCTTTCGATCATAGCAATAACATTTATTTCCAACAATACAGTTGTTTGTTGTCTTTATGTTTATGTATTAGAGTTACTATAGCAGTACAATATATACCCAAATCTGTCATTACATTCTACACTACTAGAGCATAGCATTTTTATTTGTCTATTCTTTAGCTTTTTTTTTTTTAACTAATTTTAAGGACATAGCAGTACAATGTATACAGTGAAGTGAGGTGGGAATTGTTTGTTATTCTGAAGGAAAAAACGCACATTAAATTCTTTATCTTATATTAAAGGAATATGATAGGAGTGTAAGTATATTTACTTCATTCATGACTTTGATAACTAGAACCTTACCATCTGTCAGATCATATTGTGTAAATAATTCCCATCAGGTGCCTACTAGCAAACTCAGATCAATTAGTACTTGTAAGGGAAGCTCAGTAATAATTACAGCTACATCTAGTAAGCATTTATTTCCTGTGTGACAAGCATAATGATAGATACAGTTTAAGCTGTTCAAGTGCAATACAATGAAAATTATATTGAGTGTAGGGGTATTATAAAGAATTACTAGTAAAAGGAAACTGGGTATGAATAAAGTCTTCAAAGATAATGTAGGAACTCACCTATATTTTGATTGCCTAGCATTTGTCATCATGACTCACCAAATAAGGTGATGATCATGCATAGATATTTTTCAATCGTGAAACTTTAGGCATCCTCTGGATTCAAGTAAGTCCCCTGAACATGTCCTACATCCTGAGAGTGGCTATGGAATAAGAAATATCCAAAGGCTTATGCTAAGCTGAGAGTGACACAGAACTTACGCCATCTTCTGTAGAAAAACAGCATGATGTCTATTTTGAGCCCTCCACCTGGCATTTCCCCCGTTTTATTCCTGGAACTTATTCTCCTCATCGTGACCCTTTCTTCCCATATTCATAATGTGTACTTTTAATCTTTGAACCTCATCTTGAAGGTTGGGTGGAATTTTATTTTAAGAAAAGGATATTTTTTCATAAAAATCAGGAGTTATTGTGAGTGCTTATGGGGTTCAGCAATAATGGAGCAACAGGGAAGGACAATTTTATCACTTTTGTAACCACATCATTACTCTTCTCTTTATGCTCTGGATTTAGGGTCTGTTCTGATAGGACATATTTCTAAAGATAAAGAATGCACTTCTTTAAAGCATTCTGAAATATGATCCATAAGAGACTGGGAACATTTTTTTGCATTAATAGTGTTTAATGAGCTGGCCACCAAACATTAAAAACACAAATTTTAATTCATTAATTGCTGTTAGTATTTTATTCATAAGATAAATAGCATCATATAATCATTAATGATCTACTGTCATGGAGAATGTCTTTATAGCATGGTATCTCTGAGATGTTTTCAGAATTAATTCTACATTAGTAGATTTCTGAGAACTACTATGAATTTACTTTAAAATGTTAATGATTGGGGCGCCTGGGTGGCTCAGTTGGTTAAGCGACTGCCTTCGGCTCAGGTCATGATCCTGGAGTCCCGGGATCGAGTCCCGTATCAGGCTCCCTGCTCGGCAGGGAGTCTGCTTCTCCCTCTCCCACTCCCCGTTTGTGTTCCCTCTCTCGCTGTGTCTTTCTCTGTCAAATAAATAAATAAAATCTTTAAAAAAATAAATAAACAAATAAAATGTTAATGATAAATTTACTTAAATATTTAACACATAATCATCCTGGGAAATGCAGGAATTAAATTAAATTTAAATTAAGTTGCAAATTGTACTTATCTCTTACATCATTGTAAAATGCAGTAATAATCTGGAGTCAATAATTTGTGGATTCAACTTTTGTCACTTACCAAATCAAATAATAGTATGCATAATTTAAGTATTTTTCTATGATTTTATAATCCCCTTCCTGGGACTAATCTTATCTTTAGTTCATCTAAGTTTCTTTATAAAAACTCATTTGGGGGACACCTGGGTGGCTCAGTCGGTTGAGTGTCTGCCTTCAGCTCAGGTCATGATCTCAGGGTTCTGGGATCGAGCCCCACATCAGGCTCCCTGCTCAGTGGGGAGTCTGCTTCTCTCTCTCTCTCTCTCTCTGTGCTCTCTCTCTAGTTCTCACTCTCTCTCAAATAAGTGAATAAAATCTTTAAAAAAGTCATTTAGGATCAAAAAATATAGTGTAGAAGTATGTTTTTGAAAGAACATATAGAAGGAAAGAAATTTAATATGATTTGGGATCCATATATGAAGATTAAAACTGATAGTTACAGTAGTTTTAATTGCTGTTTTTCACATTAGAAACTATGATTCTCCTAATCCTACAATCGTCTTTTTGCTATAGATTCAGAGAGTAAAGCATTATATCTAATTCTAAAACAAATGCTGGAATTGTAAATAGGATCTTATGCTGTAGAAATCAATTGTAATTTAGATCATTTTGCATTAATAACCCTTAATAAAATTAATCATAATTTTATTTTTATAATCATAATCATAAATTTGTTTTTATTTCATAAAATGTAACATTTCCATATATGTTAGCAACTCAAATATACTATTTCTGGCTTTTTTTTTTTTAAGATTTTATTTATTTGACAGAGAGAGAGATAGCGAGAGCAGAAGAGCAAGCAGGGGGAGGGGGAGAGGGAGAAGCAGGCTTCCAGCCAAGCAGAGAGCCCTATGCGGGGCTCGATCCCAGGACTCTGGGATCATGACCTGAGCCGAAAGCAGACGCTTAATGACTGAGCCACCCAGGCGCCCCTCTGGCTTTTTTTTTTTTTTATTAAGTTTTTATTTAAGTTCCAGTTAGTTAAAATATAACATTAGTTTCAGGAATACAATTTATTGATTCAACACTTACATACATTTTTAATGTTACCTCAAAATCAAGTTGTCAATAGTAAGACTGTGTAATCTGAATAGATATGATAATAAGATATCTTGTGTCTAACTTTCCATCTTCTTGACTTATCACTCTTTCACCACTGTTCATTTCAGAGTATCCAATTTCCATGGAATTTGCCCCTCCATTCTTATCAGTCCCTCGAAATCAAGCTGTTTTTTATTCTATAATTATTCTCATGCCCAGGACCATCTTGTAATTATTTCATATCATCATAAACAATCCTACTGTTACCTTCTCAGTGGTGTAAGAATTAGATTTCCTGGTGTTAATTTGTTCTGTCAATAACAGTGCCAAGTTCAGATGGCAAAATTGTAATTGCATTTTAATCAGAAAAATTAATTCAATATATGCTGAAGGTGTTTTGTTAAATTAACATTATAGCTGTTATTAACAAGGCACTATTAAGTGAATATTGCATAAATTAAATTAAATACTAGATCACTTGAATAGTTTAGGATTTCATGTGCTATTTAGTTTCCTCTTCCCACAAAATCCATGGCCTATGTATTTGACTTACCAAACTTAACTCATGTGGCTACGAAACACTGTAAAAGACTATTTTCTCTGATAGAAATATTTTTGTTCCGGGCGCCTGGGTGGCTCAGTTGGTTAGGCGACTGCCTTCGGCTCAGGTCATGATCCTGGAGTCCCTGGATCGAGTCCCGCATCGGGCTCCCTGCTCGGCGGGGGGTCTGCTTCTCCCTCTGCCCCTCCCCCCTCTCATGTGTGCGCTCTCTCATTCTCTCTCTCTCAAATAAATAAATAAAATCTTTAAAAAAAAAAAAAAGAAATATTTTTGTTCCTAACAATAAACATATCTGCAGCTAACATCTCTTAGGAATAAATTATATTTGTTATTTAAACATTGGCATTCAATTGCCATACCTGCTGTTCACCATAAAACTCTATTCAGAAATTGAATTTTGAGATCTTCTTTGAGGCTACTAGAGTCATAGCTCTGATGTAGTTACTCACTGAACTGCATTTTGCTTATTTATCTGAATTGTGGTTTAAAAAATATAGAATTTACCACCTTCGCTATTTTTAAATGTACGGATTAATAGTGTTAACTGTGTCCATATCATTGTGCTGCAGCCATCTAAAACTCATCTTGCAGAACTGAAACTCTCAACCCACTGAACAATAACCCGCTATTTTTTTTTTAAAGATTTTGTTTATTCATTTGAGAGAGAGACAGAGACAGAGAGAGCACAAGCAGGGGAGTGGCAGAGGGAGAGGGAGAAGCAGACTCCCCACTGAGCAGGGAGCCCGGTGCGGGGCTCGATCCCAGGACCCCGAGATCATGACCTGCACCAAAGGCAGACACTTAACCATCTGAGCCACCCAGGTGCCCCCAACCCGCTATTTTTAAAACGGGATAGGTTTTCTGGATTTGGAAAAGCTCTCTCCTTCTTCATTTCCCTTTTCTTCCATGAATGTGGGTTTTAAATTGACTTTGAGAAAACAAACATAAACACTCATTTTAATGGACAGGTATTAAGACTATTTAATAATAAGACTGCTACAGGATTTCTTCTCTTCTAAGTGCCCCCAGTTCTTGGTCATGCCGCTTCAAAGAATGAAGAGGTAGACCAGACATAGTGGTGGGCAGCAAAGCAAGGTGATAGCAGAGCTCCGGAAGAGTGGACCCAAAAGGGTTGTCACTGGAGTTGCTAAGTCTAGGAGTTTTTATGGGCTTGTTGGGGGGCTGTTTTAATCTGATTAACCCTCCAGGCACCTGTCATCCAATCAGGTTTTTGTCATCTATCACGTGGGAAAGGGTGGAGGGCTCCTTGTAGGGTGGTGTAAAATCCTTTTACCGGTGGTTTCCTTTTAGGGCAGGGGTCCCTTGTCCCTGCCTGCCTTTCTTCCAACTATCCTCCATCATGACCAAACTGTAATTCATCTAGCTATTTGACAGACATTATTTCACTGCTTTTTCCCTGCAGTCCCTTTGCCATGGACTGTATCAGCATCACACGAAAGATGAGTAGAGGACACTCAGGTTGTCATGTCCCTGTGTAGAATCCATGAGAGAGGGAAGTTGTCATTGTTGGAAATGTGATGGATCTAGTTACTATTAAATATTTTAAATCAGCTACATAAGTGGGAAGCATAGGCATGCTTCTGTTTCACTATGACACTCTGAAACCATTTAAAATTCATAAAATTCTCATCGAGGGAAAACAAACAAAAAATAGTTGGAGCTGCCACCCACTGGTACCCTCCACCACCCAGTCCAAGGAGACAATACCCAATCCAGATAAGCACTGTGTGGCTATGTGGGGTGGTAATTAAAGAAAGATGAGGAGACTGTATCACAGAAACCAGTTAGTTTCTTCCCAACTCACATGATCACCAAGGGGCATAAATGGGACTAATGTCCTTTCGTCTCTCAATGTTCTTTCCACTTTGCCATGTTGGAGAGGTTTTGCCTTATCACTGCCAATTTAGGAGTTTCAAAGCAGTATAAAACTGCCCTCAGGAGACTGAATTATTGTTTCTGATTTCTCTCATATAAATGCCATGGAAAACAAACAAACAAACAAACAAACAAAAACAACTCCAAAGCTAAATAATTCAAATGCTAAGTTGTATTTGGCTTTGTTACTTTATTTGTTTTTAGGCACAGCCCTGAAGAGAATGTATAGTGTTTGAGGGCAGGGTCTCTGTCCTATTCATCATCATATCCCTCAGGCTCTTTCAATATCTGGCTTATTGTGGATAGATAAGAAAGTTTGAAAAGGGGCACCTGGGTGGCTCAGTTGGTTAAGCGACTGCCTTCAGCTCAGGTCATGATCCTGGAGTCCCGGGATCGAGTCCCACATCAGGCTCCCTGCTCAGCAGGGAGTCTGCTTCTCCCTCTGACCCTCCTCCCTCTCATGCTGTCTCTCATTCTCTCTCTCACAAATTAAAAAAAAAAAAAAAGAAAGTTTGAAAAGTAAGTGGAAAATTGGCTTCTAGTTAGAATATCTTAGAAACTACCTGATTTCTGTTCCTACTGTGCAAGTTCCACATCTAGCACACACCACCACCAAAGCAATGGTTAGAAGGGGTGTCTTAGAATGGAAAAGCAAGCTGGAAGTCTGTAAGTTAGAAATATTTTTTTTTATTTCTTTTTATTTCTTCTATAAATTCTCTAAGGATTTATAAAATTTACTTAGATAATCAACTTCATATAATGACTTCTAGATGCTATTTAGAAATTGGCCAGTTGTGCCAGATAAAAATTATCTGAGATCATAATGCAAATCAGTCATCAAAAATGTATAATAAAGCCTTAGAATTTATATAAATTCTACTATGCACTTATTTTATATTAGAGAAATACATTCCACAGCACATACATAATTAAATGTAAATGTATGCTGAAAAAGCTCATAATCATGAAAAATACATATCCTGATGGACTACTTTTATTTGGCAACCTTTTCCTTCCAATATCTGTCTTAATATTCAAGAGTAGATTAGAAATTATATCTACAGTCCCAACTCTTTCTATGAAATATGTATAAGAGTAGGTATAGATAATTTATTTTCCTTCAGCTGTCCATAGAAATGGATAATTGCATCTTTCTGAAAACTTAGTGAAGCCATTAGGTCTCTTCTAACCTTTAACTATACCTTTATAGACTTTAATATCATCAGCTAGTACGACTTAGTTATGCACTATTATTTGAAGGTGTTCATCCCATTTCTCTAGCATCTTTTATGTTGTAACATTTACACAAAGTATCAGTTCATATGGCTTTATTGCTTGACTTAAAGTAAATTCTTTAGTGACAAAACTTTCAAAAGAATAAGTTTTTACTATTTAGTTAAATAAGTTGATGATGACATCTCTCTTGTACACTCCATTCCATTTTTCTATAATTCTAAAACTACTCTAAGAAATAAAATCAATTCATTAAAAAATAAAATAAGTTGATGTAGAAAAGATTTTTAAAGTATTACTTAAACTGGAAGAGAAGTGGGAGGAGAATGGTTTAATAATCTCACAGTTAATTATTTTACGGGGCACGCTAACTGCCTTTTATCCTCCCTAAGTATAGGACAAGGAAAAAGATTTAAACTGCCATAAGGGAGAAATAAGTTGCATAAAAGAAACATTCTAATGATTAGAGTTTGTTAGTAGTATCGAAGCAGATTCTTAGCTGAAAATTCCAGAATTTCATATCCTAGAGAGTTTAAGGAAAGATGCAGGTAGTAATTGTCTAGTACAGCTTAGATTAATCTTGCCTGGAGGCAAGGAGATAAATTAGTCAAAACTAGGGAAGCTGATCCAACCTCCCGTGGCTATGATCCTGTGTTTCCTGAATTGGATTGCTTAGCCCATTAGAGAATGAGGGCTTTAAGAATTTAAGGTCACACATCTAATTCTTATTTCAACCTGTTAGTTTCCCTTTCTTCTGAGATCATAGACTCTACCCTTACCCTTGACAATTTATCTTGAAATTTTCACCCATTGACAAAACAAGGTAATCCAAGTGGCCAAGCACCCATTCATCCCCACAAGTCTCTAGAAGATGCCTCATGAGAGCTGGACTCTCAACACCAAAGGAAGATGCAAAGAAGAGGTGGCTCATTATAATTTTTGATTGTAAAAACATAGAAAAGCTAAAATTAGCCTATCAAATTCTGATTCACCTTTATCAAGAAAAGAGAGAAACTTAGAGGCTTGTTCTCTTTTCTCCTTCAGTAACTTATGCCGGGTGATTTTGAATTTTTCAATCTCTTCATTCCTGATGAGTAAGAAACTTCTCAGCTGTATTAACTGAATCTACCAAAATATTTTGTTTTGAAAAATAAACAATTAAGAAAAAAATAATGTATTTCCATTTATTTTTTAATAATAGAGTTTCCTTAAACACTGCCTATAAGAAAATAAAAACACATGAGCTGGTTAATATTATAAATAATACAATAAGTCCCCACTGTGTAAAATAATGCAAAAATCTATATTTCATGAAGTCACCATAATTCAAATACATAAATCTCTTATATTAAAAAATAACTTACAAAATGTGTGATGACTTCTATCAGCACGTAGTCAGAATCTTTTACTCAGATGCTAATTGTTATCTATTAATCATCATTTAGGTAGGTGTGGCCATACACTGAGTGTTTTATTTTGTTGATAAAACAAAAATTTACCTCAGGAATGACTTGCTGATTAGGAAAACTGAATTCTCTTAAGCTTGGGACTTGGAAAATCAATAATTGGAAAGATAAATGTTTAGGGTCTTAATGAAAAGCAAGTATAATAAAATCCTCTGTAAGATCCTGAGGCATCGTCTAAATTTAATAGAAGTGGTAACTAAGTGTTCAAAGACTGAGGGGACTGAGGAGAGCCTGAAAACTTGGTTCAGTGCCTTGAAATATTTGTCTCTTTACAGTGATAAATGAGTTTTAATCAATTTGACTGTAGAAATAGAACCAGAAGGAGCATTATTCTAAGTGGTATCAATAATCAAGGAAGAAAATCCTGATATTAAGTGCTCACCATCTTTCTCAGTAGTCGCTTGAGATGAACTCAAGATAGGAATAGAAAGAACTTGATTATAACATACAAGTTTGCCCATACTTATTTACAAAATTGTCTCAAAATATAGTTTATTTTTGGAGAAAACTTGTCTCCTTGAAATAAGATTTCCTAAAATTCATCTACAGAAGCTGGCCTAATGTTTTATGGAGCCATATGTTAATTATGTTAATGTGACTAGCTAATTAATTAATCCCCTATATTGATGAATATAATAAATCACATTTTTATAATATCCTTGATATACATATAATCACATAAAAGGCTATAATATATTGTAACAATGAATTTCAGTCTATACTTTATGTCCCAAGTGTCTACCTTAAGAATATATATTTATATATCACTTCCTGTTTGAGAGTTTTTTTTTTTTTTTAAGATTTTATTTATTTATTTGACAGAGAGAGAGACGAGGAGAGAGGGAACACAAGCAGGGGGAGTGGGAGAGGGAGAAGCAGGCTTCCCGCCGAGCGGGGAGCCTAATGTGGGGCTCGATCCCAGGACCCCGGGATCATGACCTGAGCCGAAAGCAGACGCTTAACGACTGAGCCACCCAGGCGCCTGAGAGTTTTTTTAAATGTCAATATTTACCTTCAAGAGTTTACCAATAACATATAATCAATGTGTATAGACAAGTAATTTCCTAAGAATTTGAATGAAAAAAATATTTTAAATTATGCTTATAAAATATCAAACAATGTGGTATTTGGATTGGCACCAGTAAATAGCACAAACTATTTCCCTATTTCCATAGCCCTTCTCTACAGATTTTCTCATCAGACTCATTATGTCAGTTCAGAGTTCCAGCGTATTGACTGCCTCTAGGCAGCCGGTGAATAGGAACGAAAAAGTTCTCAAATCTTCAGTCACCATAGGGCTTCGGTCACGTTTTGCCCCCAAGTCACATATAAGGCAAAAGACATGAAATTATAATGTGATCACTCGTAATGTTTCTGAAGTTCCAATTTAGAATTTTCACAGCCGTTTATTGTTTTATAAGTATAATGTTAATCCTAATGCATTTTGTATCGTACAAACTCCTACTATAATGGAGTTTGTATATTCCTACTATAATAGTTTCTTGGAAATCTACTCAAGCATTTGTATTTGTAAAGAAAGTTAAAGACTTCAGATATTATATATATATGCATATATATATATGAAATATATATATGAAAGAAAATAAACATTTAAATTGAATGTATTTAAAATAACTACTTTTTTATATATTAACACCATGTATCAGAATCCATATGAAAATTGGAGACATGTCCTATATTAATCAGCTCAATGCAGTTATAAATAGATTTAATTGGCATTGGGATTTAAAGCTTACTTACTAGTGTGTAACCAATTAATAGAATTTTCAGCTCACTCAGCATATGACTTCTTTAACGATAAGCTGAAGTTCTGAAAATAAATACTTAAAATGACTATGCGTATGATTTTTAAATTACTCTCCCGGTCTTTGGAGAAATTAGGGAACTACGCATAGTACCTAAGGCTCTGATATGAAGCAAAATAAGGTGTAATATAGTAGGAAAAAAATGATCACAGGTTAAAACAGTGATACAATAAACAATTACCATAAGTGAACTTTTACACTACTGTAACTTTTCAGAATGTAACTAAAAATTAATTTTTAAAAAACTTTTCTAAAAAGTTACATGAAAATATATGCTGTTTTGAAAGGTTTAGTTTGACGCCCAATGCTCCATTGGTTTGCAATAAATAACACTGGAATTCAATTTTTTATCAAAATGATCCTCCCTGCTAACTGATAGAACTGATTGCTATCATTACACTTTAATCAATTTCCAAATTCTGTATATATTTTTTATTCTTTGTACTCTAAATACAAAGTTATGTTTGAAAGTTCTGTAGTCTTATCCTCTCTACCTCTTCTCCAAAAAGATGACTCTTTATTCCAAAATAAATCTAAATTTTCTTAATTATCTTCCCAAACCTTAAACTAGACCTAGACATCTTTCAGTTTCCTTGAATGATTGGCTGTTCTTCTTGTGCTCCAATTCCCTGCAGTGACTGTGGTCTGAATTTGCATTCTAATTCTCAATTATGCATGTTCCTCAAACTCCACCTATAAATTTCTACTTCTTGGCACTGTTCCATAATTGCCAGATTACTGCACAGGAATATTGTGACTCTACAGCAACATTCTGAAATCATGGATTTAAGATTTATGTAGATTCTTTTAGGTGTTTTTAATATCTACTCTAACCTCAGGACAGTTGCCCTCCCTACATGCTACAATTCCCTGATTACCTTGCATTTCTCCATCATCTCTTACCCCCTACTCGCCAAAGATAACTCAGTTATCTTCAGCTAAAGTGCTTTAGGCACCACCTTTTTTAGGGCCTAGTGTCACTTAATGATACATTTTTCCTCTATATGACCAAAAGAATTATTAATATATTGGCTGAAAGCTTTAGAGAGAAACTTGGGCCAGAGTCTGAAGCTTTTTTTTTTATTATTAAAAAAAAAACACTATTTTGGATTTAAAAATAACCTATTTTTCACACATAAAGAAAATATCCTTTTGCTTTCTAGATTATACTGAACACAGGTTCTAGTGTATATGTTAAGCAGAATCTGACTATCTACTTTTAAAATCTAAGGGTATTTCAGGGTCATTCAAGCAAACCATTTTCAGTTCTCCAAATTAGAGATTTATGTCAATATTATATTTGACCTTTGTACTTTTTTTTTTTTTAAAGATTTTATTTATTTATTTGACAGAGAGATAGAGAGCACAAGTAGGCAGAGAGGCAGGCAGAGGGAGAGGGAGAAGCAGGCTCTCCGCTGAGCAAGGAGCCTAATGCGGGGCTTGATCCCAGGACCCTGGGATCGTGACCCGAGCCGAAGGCAGCCGTCCAACCGACTGAGCCACCCAGGCGCCCCTGTACTTTTTTTTTAATCAGTAAAGCCCTAAGCAGAAGAAATTTCTTTAATTTACTTGATATGTGTTCAAATCCACCTGCCCAACTTCAAGGGCCTAAAACAAGTTTTGAATGAATCAATAATTAAATGCATGAATTTGCAATGTAAAATTCATATGTTCAGTTAAGACATTCCATGTACAGACAGATTTGTAGCCTATGTTCCCATTGCATGTGTGTTTTAGTTTCTCCATGCTCAGTAGTCATTTTGTATCAACCATGATTCTAGGCACAGATTTTCCTTTTGGTACCCTCTAAGAGGCACTCTGCTGACAAAGGAAAAAAAATGAGACTGGAGGTCAGGAGATAACATGTTTTGTATTGTTTTCTAGCTCTGCCACTAACAGAGGTACTTTGGACAAATCATTGGACCCTGTAGTTTACAAAGTCATAAATTCAGAGGATAGGATGCTGTTTAGTTCTTAATGGCTGTAGCAGATTGTATTTTCCAAAAATAGTTGCAACAATATCTCCCATCCAACCTGCTCTTCTACAACATGATCTAGACATTCCCCTCAAGAGGTGGGGTCTAGGGTCCCTCTCCTTGAATCTGGGTGGGCTTGAGCCTTGCTTGCTACCAGTAGAAGTTGCAGAAGTAACAGTAAGTAACATGTGAGGCTTGGGGAGAAAAGGCAATGTAATTCAGGGTTGGTTTCCTGAAACACTTGAGCTGGAGCCCTGAGCTATCCTATAAGCTCTTGTCAGCCCTGAGTCCATTATGCTTTAAAGAAGCCCAAACTAGATCACATAGGAAGATCATGCAGAGAAAACCAGGCAACCCTCAACTGCTCCAGCCTCCCATTGTTCAGCTTTGGCCAATCTAAGAATACAGACACATGAGAGACCCTAAGCTACCATCATCCAACCAAGACCTTCTTGAATTCCAGAGCCACAGAAAATATGAAATATAATAGAATAATTTTTGTTTTAAGCTACTATATTTTGAAATTATTTTTATGCAGCATATGTATTCATGAGGTAAAGAAAACTATTTTGTGCCACAAACTGTTTCTTTATTCTTTGAAAAAAAATAAAATCCAATCTTTTTAGTTGACTATGTAAATGTTTTTGGTATGTATATGTTATTAGCTAAGTGCCTTGAATTGTTTCAGGGAAACATGCTGTAATAATCATCTTATTTATTAGATCATGGGTTCTTTGAGAAATAGAATATGTATTTTAGTTTAATTACGTGCAGTTTCCAACACAGCATCATGAGAGAGAACCACCTTTGAATGATAACTGAAAATATCATTTCCAAGGGCTACAGACTGAGTGTGTATAATCTGATTTCTACTCCTTTTGTAACTTTCAATTCTGACCTCCCTGATTCTTTACCAGTGAAATCTCTATTAAGAATTTCATTATGTATCTTAGAAAAGTCATGAGCTAAGTATGACTGAGATGATCTATTCCCATCATGCTCCCCCCCAAAAAATCTAAATAGAGTCCTCTGAGAGCCAGTACTTTTATTTTATTTTTTATATATTGCATTAATGGGGCTCTCTTATACATAATTATCTCCTGAAGAATATAACTGTCATATTTATGAATGAATTCTTCCTGTTTACCAAATACCTTCCTGCTAGTAGATGCTCAATAGATGTTTGATGACTGAATATAAGCCTATAAGAAACTATGATTCATTAGGGTGTGACTTTAACAAGTAATCACACAGAATATATAGCTATTAAATTTTGGTCAAAAAGATACAATAAGTTAAAGTTTGAGACACTGACTTCAACTAATGCCAACCCACTGTCTGTCTGCAAGCACCAGACTGAGGATGTGGGAGGACAGACACATTTTCATAAACCAGAACTGAAATAAGACAGCATCAGTATCTCAAGACAATAGTTCCAAAATGCTGTTTAAAGAGCTAGTTTCAAATAGAAGGTGCAGAAGACCAGGCAAAACAATTAGAATTGAAAAGATTAGCAGAGGAGAAAAAGGGAAAGGGTGCATGGGAGATCACATTAAAAATGAATCTAAAAAACCCAAATTCCAGAATATTTGAACATTTTTACAACAAAACCATACAGATGTTAAACAAGTACAAGCTGATATAAAAAGCAATCAATAAGAAATCATAGAAATAAAATTTATAGTCATAAAAAAGTAAACAGAGTATACTCTAGACTAGATATAAGTTGATATTAAGGAATTCATCCAGAACACAGCAAAAAAAAAAAATATATCTATATCTATATATATATAATGAGATATAAAAATATTGAGAGGTACAAATACATCTAATAATAGTGCCAGAAATAAGTTAAAGGAAATTTCATTGACTCTGAAAATATTAACTGAGTACCTACTATATTCTAAACACTTGATATAACAATGAAAAAGCAGAGAAAAAAATCCTCATTGGATTTGAATTTTAGGATGATAAAGTGGTAAACAAATGGACAAATAAATATATAAGGTGTAGACATAATTGATACTGTGAAAAAAATTAAAGCAGTGTAGGAGAGCAGAAGTGAGAGAAGAGTAATATTTGAGAAGATGGTCAGAGAATGACTCTCTGATACAGTGAAACTTATGGAGAGACTGGAAAACCTTGATGATATGAGCCCTGCAAATACCTGGGAGAAGACTCTTCTGAAAACAGAGAATCACAAAAGGCAAAAAGTTTAAGGCAAGAATAGTTTGGGTATATTGGAGAACAATAAAAGGGTCTTTATGGCACAGAAACAATATTTGAAGAAATTATAACTAAGAATTTCCAGAATTGAAGAAAATCAGAAGACCACAGATTGATAGTGCCCTCTGAAGGCAAAGAAGTATAAATTCACACCTAGACACACTGAAACCGAAGGACTTGAGCAGTAAACAGAAAAATCCTAAAAGTTATCAGAGTGAAAATACAGACTGATTATCCTCAGTGAAGTATCAAATAGAGGCCTGGACACAAAGCAGAACTATTTTGAAAGTGATGATGGAAAAACTGCAACCTAGATTTTTATAAAAAATGAAAGTACAGGGGCGCCTGGGTGGCTCAGTCGTTAAGCGTCTGCCTTCAGCTCAGGTCATGATCCCAGGATCCTGGGATCGAGCCCCACATCGGGCTCCCTGCGCTGCGGGAAGCCTGCTTCTCCCTCTCCCACTCCCCCTGCTTGTGTTCCTTCTCTCGCTATCTCTCTGTCAAATAAATAAATCTTTAAAAAAAAAAAAAATGAAAGTACATTTTTTTATTCAATGGTGAAGACAAATTAAAGTTATTTTTCAGCAAAAAAGTTAGGATTTGTTTACCACTCACAGATGTACACTAAAGACAGGAGGAGGAGGAGGAGGAGGAGGAGGAAAATAATAGGATATTGGAAACAATAATACATGCAGCAATTTTCAACAAATTCAATTAACTAATTCTGAAAAAAAGATTTATATGAAAATATAAGACTAGAACTATTGATAGTAACGTGATAGAAAATTATTTCACATTATTGTTTTCATTATTTTTAGCAGGAAAATAAAAATAATGAATGAGAAAAGCACTTAAACTTTTTTTAAAGTTTAAACTGCTTCACATGAAGTATATGAGTATATTATAGTAGTAGTAGTAGTAGTAAGTTTGATAAAAAGATTTAACTTATCATAAATATTGTTGATTTAGGGCCTCCTGAATATGTATTATTTGGGGAGAAGTAGCTTTAGGTACGATATTTTTTAAATATTTGAAATTGACCACGTACTCCAGTTTTGCAGTGACTTTTGTTTTTCTTTCTTTCTACAACACAGTATCCCTAAATTTGCTAAGGTCCCAAAGTCTGAAAAATGTGTGTGTGTGTGTGTGTGTGTGTGTGTGTGTGTGTGTGTTACAAAATAGATTCACCCGTCTTGGGAAATATTTATTCATGATGTTATAATTTACACTGCAACTTGTCATATGAATATGCATTTAAAATGAAACATATTTCAGGTAATGTTTAAATATTTTATTAAATGGTACTCATTTGATATGCTAAAATAACAGTGTTCTATGTACCCACTGGACAAAGAAAATTTTCTTTATTTTTTTGAAGGTGGAGGTAGTTTGAAACCAAACTTCCTTTTTTAATGTGCTATATCATATTTTTCCAACCTAACAACCTGGGGCAAACCATCAAAATGAGAAATCAAAATCTAGGAGAATCACACAATCTATTTAAGAGAAAACATGGAAAATTGATTTAAACTCTGCTAATCTTTCTCAGCTTTTTTTTAATTATTATTATGTTAATCACCATACATTACATCATTAGTTTTTGATGTAGTGTTCCATGATTCATTGTTTGCATATAACATCCAGTGCTCCAATGCAGAATGTGCCCTCTTTAATACCCATCACCAGGCTAACCCATCCCTCCACCCCCCTCCCCTCTAGTACCCTCAGTTTGTTTCTCAGAGTGCATAGTCTCTCATGGTTCGTCTCCCCCTCCCGATTTCCCCCCTTCATTCTTCCCCTCCTGCTATCTTCTTCTTCTTCTTTTTTTTTTTTTTAACATATAATGTATTATTTGTTTCAGAGGTACAGGTCTGTGATTCAACAGTCTTACACAATTCACAGCGCTTTCTCAGCTTTAATATTTGGCCATTTATATATATTTCTTTCCAGAGAAGCCTTACATCTTTGTTATATTGCAAAGCTAAATGGCATTGTTTTCTAATTTACGAAAGGTTAGTGAATTAATAAGATAGATACTAACTTCTGTTTTCCTTCTGTTTATAGATATTAAAATGAGCAATTTTTTCAACATGATTAAGATTAGAAAACAGTAATTAACTAGAGAATTTGTGAAGTCATTCATTTTATTCTTTTCTGTTCTTAGTATTTAACATAAAATACATTAAAATGGAATTTATATTTATTTGAGAGCAAGACTTGGTCTCTGTTAGTACCAGCCTTAGTTACACTTAAAGATGGCATAGTTTGTCTTTAGGCCTTTCAGATTCCTAGTTATCCACAATACTACCCCTCAGAATTGTTTCTACTTTTTTAGCACAAATTGCTAAAAAGTAGGGTCTAAGTAGACAAAGGGATGTTTATTTCTGCCTGCTAAAATTTTAGGAATAACGTGGATAAGGTAACATAATGCCTTTAATTTACTTATTGTTTCCCTTTAAAATCTGGGGAATGACATCCAAATAATAATCTTTTTTAAAAGTTTTTATTTTAGTCATTCAGTGCTCATTACAACATGTGTGCTCCTTAATCCCCATCACCTATTTCACCCATTCCCCACCCACCTCCCCTCTGGTAACCATCAGTTTGTTTTCTATAGTCTGTTTATTGGTCTCTCTCTCTCTTCCTCTCTCTCTCTCTCTTTTTTCTCCCTTTACTCATTTGTTTTATTTCTTAAATTCCATGTATGAGTGAAATCATGTGGTGTTTGTCTTCCTCTAACTGACTTAATTCACTTAGCATTTTATTTTATTTCTTTAAATAATCTCTACAAACAATGTGGGGCTCCAATTCACAAGCCTAAAATCAGGAGTCACATGCTCTACTGACTGAGCCAGCCAGATGTCCCTATTTGACTTAACATTATACTATCTAGCTCCATCCATGTCATTGCAAATGGCAAAATTTGATTCTTTTTTATAGCAAAATAATATTCCTTTGTATATATTCCACATCTTTATCCATTCATCAATTGATCAACACTTGGGCTACTTCCATATCTTGGCTATTGTAAATAATGCTGCTATAGACATAGGGACGCATGTATCCCTTTGAATTAGTGTTCTTGTATTCTTTGGGTAAATACCCAGTAGTGCAACCACTGGATTATGAGGTAGTTTTATTTTTAACTATTTGAGGAACCTCCATACTGTTTTCCAGAATGGCTGCACCAGTTTGCATTTCCACAAACAGTGCACAAGTGTTCCTTTTTTTTCCACGTTCTTGCCAGCACATGTTGTGTCTTGTGTTGTTGATTTTAGCCATTCTGACAAGTGTAAAGTGATATCTCTTTGTAGTTTTGATTTTCATTTCCCTGATGATAGGTAATGATGAGCATCTTTTCATGTGTCTGTTAGCCATCTGGATGTCTTCTTTGGAGAAATGTTTGTTCATGTCTTCTGCCCGTTTTTTAATTGGATTATTTGTTTTTTGGGGTGTTCAGTTTTATAAGTTCTCTATATATTTGGGATAGTAACCCTTTATCAGATGTATCATTTGCAAATATCTTCTCCCATTCCGTAGGTTGCCTTTTAGTTTCATTGATTTTTTTGTGTGTGTGCATAAGCTTTTTATTTTCATGTTGTCCCAATAGTTTACTTTTGCTTTTGTTTCCCTTGCTTTAAGGGACCTATCTAGTAAAAAGTTGCTACAGCCAGTATGAGAGAAATTACTGCCTGTGTTCTTCTCTAGGATTTTTATGGTTTCAGGTCTCACATTTAGGTCTTTAATTCATTTTGAATTAATTTTTGTGTATGGTATAAGAAAGTGGTCCAGTTTCATTCTTTTGCATGTTGCTGTCCAGTTTTCCCAATACCATTTGTTGAAGAGTCTGTCTTTTTCTCATTGGATATTCTTTCCTGCTTTGTTGAAGATTAAATGACCATATAATTGTGGGTTTATCCATTGACCTGTGTGTCTATTATGTCCAGTGCCATACTGTTTTGATTACCACAGCTTTGTAATATAACTTGAAGTCCAGAATTGTGATGCTCCCAGATTTGCTTTTCTAAGATTGCTTTCGCTATTTGAGGTTTTTTGTGGTTCCATACAAATTTTAGGATTGTTTGTTCTAGTTCTGTGAAAAATGCTGTTGGTATTTTGATAAGGATTGCATTAATCTGTAGATTGCTTTAGGTAGTATAGGCATTTTAACAATATTTGCTTTTTCAGTCCCTGAACATGGAATGTCTTCCCATTTCTTTGTGTTGTCTTCAATTTCTTTCATCAGTGTTTTTTGGTTTTCAGAGTACAGGTCTTTCACCTCTTTGGTTAGGTTTATTCCTAGGTATCTTATTATTTTTGGTGCAATTATAAATGAGACTTAATTCTTAATTAATTTCTTTTTCTGCTGCTTCATTATTGGTATATAGAAATACAACAGATTTCCATACATTGATTTTGTATCCTGTGACTTTACCAAATTCGTTTATCAGTTCTGGCAGTTTTTTAGTGCAATCTTTTGGGTGTTCTATATATAGTATTATGTCATCTGCAAATAATGAAAGTTTTACTTCTTCCTTACCAATTTGGATGTCTTTTATTTCTTTTTGTTTTCTGATTGTCATGACTAGGACTTCCAGTACTATGTTGAATAAAAGTGTTGAGAGTAGACATCCTTGTTTTGTTCCTGATCTTTGGGAAAAGACTCTCAGTTTTTCTCCATTGAGGATGATATTAGCTGTGGGTTTTTCATATATGGCCTTTATTATGTTGAAGTATCTTCCCTCTAAACCTGCTCTGTTGAGGGTTTTATCATGAATGAATGTTGTACTTTATCAAATGCTTTCTCTGTATCTCCTGAAATGATCAATGGTTCTTATCCTTTCTTTTTTTGTTATGATGTATCATGTTGATTGGTTTGTGAATATTGAACATTTGCAACCCAGGAATAAATTTCACTTGATCGTGGTAAATGATTTTTTTAATGTATTGTTAGATTCAGTTTGCTAGTATTTTGTTGAGGATTTTTGTGTCTTTGTTTATCAGAGATATTGGCCTTTAGTCTTTTTTTTTTTTTTTTTTGGTGTCTATCTGGTTTCAGTGTCAGGGAAATGCTAGCCTCATCAAGTGAATTTGGAAGTTTTCCTTCCTTTTCTATTTTTTTGAATAGTTTGAGAAGAATAGGTATAGTTCTTTAAATGTCTGGTAGAATTTGCCTGTGAAGCCATCTCGTCCTGGAGTTTTGTTTGTTGGAAGTTTTTTGATTGCTCATTCAATTTCTTTGCTGATAATTGGTCTGTTCATATTTTCTATTTCTTCCTGTTTCAGTTTTGGTAGGTTATATGTGTCTAGGAATTTATCTATTCCTTCTAGTTTGTCCAATTTTTTGGCATATAGTTTTTAATAATATTCTCTTATTATTGTTTGTATTTCTATGGTATTTGTTGTTATTTCTACTCTGTCATTTGTGATTTTACTTGTTTAGGTCCTCTCTCTTTTTTTCCTGATAAGTCTAGCCTAGAGGCTTCTCAATTTTATTGATTTTTTTTCAAAGAATCAGCTGCTAGTTTCATTGATCGGTTCTATTGTTTTGTTTTGTTTTAGTTTCTATATCATTTCTGCTCTAATCTTTATTATTTCCTTCCTTCTTCTAGTTTTAGGTTTTGTTTGTTATTCTTTTTCTAGCTCCTTTAGGTGTTAGGTTAGGTTGTTTATTTGAAATTTTTCTTGCTTCTTGAGATAGGCCTGTATTGCTGTAAACTTCCCTCTTAAATCCACTTTTGCTATGTCCCAAAGGTTTTGGACCACTGTGTTTTCTTTTTCATTTGTTTCCATGTACTTTTCTGTGTCTTCTTTTATTTCCTGGTTGACCCATTCATTGTTTTGTAGCATGTTATTTAACCTTCGTGTATTTGTGGTCTTTCCAAATTTATTCTTGCGGTTGACTTCTAGTTTCATAGTGTTGTGGTCAAAAAAGATGCATGGTATGACTTCTATTTTCTTGAATTTCTTGATGCTTGCTTTGTGGCCTAATATGTGATCTATTCTGGAGAATGTTCCATGTGCACTTGAAAAGAATGTGTGTTCTGCTGTTTTAGGATGAAATGTTCTGAATATATCTGTTAAATCCTTCTGGTCCAGTGTGTCACTCAAAGCCATTGTTTTCTTATTGCTTTTCTGCTTAGATCATCTGTCTATTGATGTAAGGGATGTTCAAGTTCCCTACTATTATTGTATTATCATTGGCTAGTTCCTTTATGTTTTTTTCAATTGTTTTATGTATTTGAGTGCTCACCTTTGGATGCATAAATATTTACAATTTTTTTATCTTCTTGTTGGATTGTCCAACTTATTATCATATAGTGTCCTTCTTTGTCTCTTGTTACGGTCTTTGTTGTAAAGTCTATTTTGTCTGATGTAAGTATTTCTACTCTAGCTTTCTTTTGACATACACTTGCATGATAAATATTTCTCTGTCCCCTCACTTTCAGTCTGCAGGTGTCTTTAGGTCTGAAATGAGTCTCTTGTAGACAGCGTATAGACAGGTCTTTTTTAAAAAAAATTTTTTTATCCATTTTGTCACCCTATGTCTTTTGTTTGGACCATTTATTCCATATACATTCAAAGTTATTATTAGTATGTATTTATTGTGATTTTATTATTTGTTTTGTGGTTGTTTCTGAAGATCTTCTCTGATCCTTTCCTGTCTTTCTCCCTTTCATGGTTTGCTAGTTTTCTTTAGTGATATATTTGGACTTCTTTCTCTTTATTATGTGCATATTTATTAATAGTTTTTGATTTATGGTTGCCATTAGGTTTGTGTATAACATATTTTGTATGTAGCAGTCTATATTAAGTTGATGGTCATTTAAGTTTGAACCCATTATTTACTCCTCCTACATTTTACATCCTTTTATTTTGTGAGTTCCTTAACTTATTTTTTATAGAAATATTTATTTTTACTGCTTTTGTGTTTCCTATCTTCATACTGTCATTTTTGGTCTTTCCTTTCCATTCCGAGTCCCTTTTAATATTTCCTATAGTGCTGGTTTAGTGGTTATGAACTCTTTTAGTTTTTGTTTGTCTGGAAAACTCTCTTCTATTCTCTCTTCTATTCTGAATGATAGTCTTGCTGGATAGAGTATTCTTGGTTGCAGGTTTCTCCCATTCAGCACTTTGAATATATCATGTCCCTCCTTTCTGGCTTGGAAAGTTTCTGCTAAAAAATCCACTGATAACCTTAGGGTTTCCTTTGTATGGAACTGTCTCCATTTATCTTAATGCTTTCATGTTTTTCTTTTTCCCCTTATCACTCTCTTTTGCCATTTTAATTGCAATATGTCTTGCTGTGGATCTGCATTTGTTGATATTGTTTGGGTTCTCTGTGCCTCCTGGATCTGGATATCTGTTTCCTTCCCCAAATTAAGGAAGTTTTCAGCTATTCCAAATAAAAATCAAATGAATTTATTTGATGTGTTCAATATTATCATTTTTCTTTTACATGACTGATTTGAAAAATTATATTATCCATAGGTCATAAAAATATTCTTGGAGGACTATATTTCCCATTTTTAGGCAAAATCTATTAAAAAATAAAATTCCTTATAATTTTTGGAACCACCAGTATTTCCAAAAAGCAGTGTGAAATGATGATACAAAGAGCACTGGATTTGAAATAGAAAATGGGTTCATTGCAGATTTTGACACTTGTTGACCTGAGAAATAATAACTTAATAATCCCTTAATCTTTTGCATCTATAAAATAGGAGGAAAATGCATTTTAATACACACAACAAATTAATGCATTCTATAATTAAAAATGGTAATTATCATTGTTGTTTTAACTTGAGATAGTGTTTTGTTACATCAAACTTAATAGCATGAAATAAATCATCAGTAAATTATTACCAATGTAACCAGTGACTATCTGGCATTTTTGTCTCTCCCACACACCCACTTCCTTCTTTTGGAACTGTAACAAGCTCTTTCTTGTGAGTAACACATTTTGTGGTTTGGAGAGCTTTGACGTTTATTCTCTTGCCAATAGTAAAAGCATCAGTTGGAGCGCCTGTCACAATGGCCCAGTGTTTTCTAACGTAGAGAATGCTTTGATTCTAACCTTGAATACTCATATATCCACAATATTCATTCTACAATTAATAATTCACTATACTTAATTTATCCATCTATCTATCTTCCCTGTCCTTGCATCAATGAATCTCATTGTTTGATGCATTTAAGTTACAGAATCATTACAGTTACAATATTTTGACATTTTATTTGAATGGAATTCAGTATTTGAATGGAGTTCAGTATTTGTTTTGCACAAATCTTGTGTGCCATTGGTGACTTCCAATACATATAAAATATCCAATACATACATGTACAATACAATACAATGCAATACATGCATAAAGCGATGTAACTCAAACCTCTTCCATCAGATATGAAATGTTATTATCCCAGAAAATTATTCTCTCATGTCCCTTCCCATTCATTATCTACCTATATCCCTCAACAGTAATCATTATCCAGATATTTTTTAACTACAGGGTAGATTTGATGGATGAACTGAAGTTTTTACTTTTGATGAAATCTAAACAATCAATTCTTTTCTTTTATGGTTAGTGCCTTCTATGACCTTTCCTAAAAACCTCTGTTAATTCCTAATCTGCAAAGGTATTCTCCTTTGCTTTCTTCTAAAATCTTTATAGTTTTAATGTATAAATCTAGGATTCATCTCAAATTATTTTTTCAGTATTATGTGAATTTGGGTAAAGGATTTTTTAAATTAATTTGTTGTTTTATTATCTAATTGTTCCAGCACCATATGGTAAAAAACTTTCTATATTAGTGTTCTTTGGTGTTTTTATAAAAATGAAATAGCTGTGAAGGTGTGGACCTATTTCTTGTCTATTTTGTAACATTGAACTATTTGTTAATTCTTATGTCAGTAGCATACTGTGTCTTCATTAACCTTGCATTAGTAAGCCTTAAAGTCGAGTAGTATAAGTCCTCCAAAGTTTTCTTCAAGATTGTTTCAACTCTTACAATTTCTTAACATTTCGTATAAATTTTAGAAACATGTTGTGTATTTCTATAAAAAAAAAGTTTGAGGTAACTGATTGTTATTGTGTTTAATTTATATATTAATTTAGGTATAATTGACATATTAAGTATATTGTTTCTTGCAATCCATGAACATGGTATATCTCACTATTTATTTATTGTTTGATTTCTCTTGGCAGTTTTGTAGTTTTCAGTATAGAAGTCTAATACTGTGTTAAATGTATTCTAAAGTATATTATATATTTTCATGCTTTTATAAACAGAATTGTTTTCTTAATTTCATTTTCCAACTACTTATTGCTGGGATAGAAAAATATAATTGACTTTTGTACATTTAACTTATATCCTGTGACATTGTTAATTTCACTCATTAGTTGTAATCATTGTTTTGTAGAGTTCTTAGGATATTTGACTTAAGCAATCATGGCATCTGCAATTAGAATTTCACTTCTTTCTTTATAATGTTTATGCCTTTAATTTACTTTTCTTGCCCTATTGTACTGGGCAAGACTTCCAATAAAATGTTGAATAGAAATTATGTGAATAGGCAGACTTGCTTTGTTCCCAATATTAGATTAAAACATTGAATATTTCATCATGAAATATGATATTAGTTGTAGTTTTTAAATAGATACTCTAGTTTGCATCATGAATAGGCAATGAATTTTGTCAAATGCTTTTCTATGTTCATTGAAATGATCATATGATTTTTCTCATTTATTCTCTTAGTATGGTGAATGATAATGATTTTTATATGTTAAATCATTTCTGAATTTGTGTAAAACAAACAACAAAAACAACATGATTATGTTGTATCATTCTTTTTATAAATTATAAGATAATATTAATAGTATTTTCCAAGCATATGAGGGATATTTATCTCTAGTTTTATGTTTTATAAGTTTTGTATTGTGGTTATATTGCCTTTATAAAACCAGTTGGGGAGTATGTTCTCCTCCTCTATCTGATGAAAGAGTTTGTACTGGATTGGTGTTATCTCTTCCTTAAATGTTTCATGGAATTCACTACTGAAACCATATTGGCACATAGTTTTCTTTGTGGGGATTTTTTTATAATAAATGTACATATAATAGCTGTAGAGCTACTCATATTTTATAATTCATTTCATGTCAGTTTTTGAAAGTTTTCTTTTTTAAGGAATTTGTTCATTACATCTATGTTATAGAATTTGTTGGCATATTTTGGATCTTTTAATGTTGTACCACAGGTACCTAAGACACTGTTCAATATTTTAAATTTTTTTAGTTTTTTTGTTCTTCAGATTAGATTATATTGGTCTATCTTCCATCATATTCCTTCCTTCAGTCTTTTCTTACCTCAGTCATCTCCATTCTGCTATTAATCCTATCTAGTAAATTTTAGATTTCAGATAGTATATTTTTTATTATACAGTTTCCATCTGGTCTTTTTACATATTTTCTACTTTTCTAATAAGATTTGACATTTTTATTCTATGTGAGCATATTTTCCTTTATGTCTGATCATAATTATAGGAATTTAAACTCCTTTGCCAGTTCTAACATCTAGATCATCTTGGGGTTGTAGTCTATTGATTATTTTTTCCTCTTAAGATTAAGTCACACATTTCTTTTTCTTTTTATGTTGAGTTGTATCTTAGATTTGCTTAATAATAGGTTATAGCTACTCTAAATTCTGTTACTTTATTTTTTCCAAGAGTGTTCATTGTTTTTGTTTTAGAAAGCATTTTACTTGGATGAATTTAGACTACAAAGTCTGTCTCCCCTAAAACTGGCCAGCAATTCAAATCTCACTTCAGTTCTTTAAACTATAGCTAAGCTGCTTGGAGTCTGCTTTCTGCATGCTTAATTCAGGGGTCAGCCAGATATTGGAGTGGAACTTTTATACATATGTAAAGTCTTCCACATTCTGGCTATCTTTCTTCTTGGATTGCTTCTCTCTCTCTCTCTCTCTCTCTCTCTCACACACACACACACACACCACACACACAAAACATAGATATGTTTTGGACTTAAATTCTATTATTTAATTTTTTTTATAAGACTGCAGGTTTTATGTTTTAACCATTCCCATTTTGCAGACTGGGACCTCTCCTTTTGCTAAATTCAGAAAAATGTATAATATATCTTGAGTCACATTCTTCTTCCCAGTGTTCACTTTCCTTCACTGTTTATCTGCCTGTCAGGTTTTTTGTTGTTGTTTCACTTCCAAGTACTTTCAAATAATTGTGTATGTGTGTGTGTTTAGTCTAAATTTCGTGGTTTTGATAGAAGAAATCCCAGAATGCATATTTGGATGTATTTTCTAAGTGAATTTCTGAGTTGTCCAGATGAGTTATCTACATAGAGGGCCAGAAACTGTGTCTTAAGCAGTTTTTATTTTGACCAATTTTAATTTGACCAATTTCTAATATGAAAGTTCAGAGACAATAAGATCATTTTAAAATCCTTTGTTGAAGAATTATGCCATTTTACCAAGATTATATAATCTTTAATGTTCTAACACAAAGGAATAAAATAAATTCATTTAGCAGAAGATTAAACTATTCTGTTGTGGTTCAGTAACTAAATAAAATAAATGAATAAATACTTATGATAAAGATTCCATTCTGATTATTGGACAGTGTTATCTTTATACAAGAAGCAGATAAAATCTCAGCCTATCACCCCAGGGGTGGAAGAATGTAATTTTGAAAAATTTTCTAAAATCTACTTAGCTTCCATTATAAGCCTTTGCCACCAGGTGGGGAAGTTAATTTCAGTTATTCAGCATCTTCTCCATCCTTTTCCCAGAGGTTATTTTCACATTTTAGGGGGCTTATAGGTACCAAAGGAGAGAGAAAATTGTTTAGTCCTTGGACTAATGGGAGAATCAAGGTCTATCTTTAAAGGAGTAAGATTGTAAAGTGGATAGGAACTGGAGGTGGAGAGGTAGAGAGTTAATAATTTGGAATACTATCTCACCACATACATTTGGTATTTATATATTTACAATTTTTGCTATTCAAAGAAAATTAGTAATCCAAATATTTCACAGAACTTATTTTTTATGTAGGTGTTTATTAAATCACATTTATTTCACAGAACTTATTTTTTATGTAGGTGTTTATTAAATCACATTTTTCTTTTTTCTAACAATTTGAAGATCAAAATCAGAGTATAAATATATTTGTACATGTATGTATAATTATAGTCCACATTTTAACAGATTATAGCTACCTCATTTATAAAAGTTATGCCATATAACTTGTTTAATGAGAGACCTCTATGCAATTTTGATGTAAATACCAACAACAACAGAAAATGCTGGCGACATAGACAATGACATAATGCTGAATTATGAGACAAGCATCTCTATAAGTAGATTTTTTTGTTTTCATCATGAATAAAGGAAAACTTATAGTTTTATTGTACTTATTCTTAGACACCATATGCTGATGTCTAAATATTAGATATATATATTAGATATCTAATTAGATTACACATCTAATATTCAAATACCCTAATGAATTTAATTATCCTTCTGTAATTTTTCATTTTTCCAGCTCCTTTCTGTTTTTTATAATTGGCCTTTATTTATTCCAGCATCCTATGTATTTTATGCAAGAAAGTCTTCTCCAAACTATCCTTACCATGAGAAAAATACCACGAATCTCAATGGGGAATTTTAGAAATGAAGATAGGTATATCAAAACTTTTAGAGTCAATTTCTTGAATGAATTTTTATGTTTAAAAATGTGCCATATTTGGAAAATCGTTTGAATTACCTAAATTTTATGATATAATTGATTTTAATGTGATGTGTACTTGTTAAATTTTTTTAAAAGTTTCAAGTACTTTGAAAAAAGCCTTTTAGTATTATCTTAATAATATGATATTCCTGTTTTAGTGACCAAGAAAAGCAGCCACTACAGAATGAAATGAATCTTTCATGGTCCCTGTGCTATTTATATAAACTGGTCATTAAAAATTTTCTTAGGATGGTAAAATTTTGAAAGAATCTTGTTAAATTAACTAAAATTTTAACAATAAATTATGTCAACCTGGCTATCTTTTTGTCTTTTCTTTCAGTCTCCCTATTTACTCTCAATCCCCTCTACAAAATGGGTGCAAGGTTGACTCTGTAATCCTAAGATTTTCTCTGACTCCAAAAGTATTTGTTTGTAATAAATAATTAAATAATAACAAACAGTATTAAGTGCAGTTAGTATCAGATCACATAATGTAGTACTCACTATATAAATCTTTCTTTGTAGTAATCATTTCTGACCTGCTATTGTGAATCAACAGAGTTTTGATGTTAAATTGTGCTTATTGATTGAATGGTTCACCAAGGGCACAGGTGCAATGGCCCCACACATGCATAAATTTCACATTTGCTTTTCAGCTCCTTGACTCAGCATAATCTCCCTATTTGTCCTCTCTGGTGAATTCTTAATTACTGATCATTTGTCTTTACCTTCTTTGTATTGTTTGTAAGGCTTGCAATAAATTCTGCATATCATTATACATGTGTGAATGTGTGGATATGTACAAATGAAATCATTTATGTTCCAAGCACTTGATAGAAGCATATGTTTTTATATCAGCCTTGCAATTTCAGGGTACTTTTGCATACATGAAAGATCCTGCTTTATTTTATTGCATCACATTGCAAAATAACCTTGGCTGTTACACTTCAAGGTCTCAGGTGTTGAGTCATTAGCAACTATGAAATAGATCAAAATTGTATTGCAGCTGTACTGATAGAGACTACGATACAAACTACAGGTAATCCAAGATCTTTCAGGCTTAACATCAGCATATGGACAACTCCTCAGTGCTTGCCTGGAAAGATAGCTAATTTGAGAATTTTGAACTAAATTCCCTCAGGATGACTTCAAATGATTTTTAACTTCTATAATGCAAATAAAAAAGCATGTGAAAATAAGCAGCATTCAGTTAAAACAGAGAACATCTTCCAAAATTTTATGAAGAATTGTATTTTAACATATTTGATTTCTACTTGCATGCACTTGGAGAATATTTATTTCACTGACATCCTGGGTACAATTAAAGTAATAATGAAATCAAGTCTGTGAACAATTATCAACATTTTTAAGTCTGTACTTAAAAATTAAGGATAAAGTGGCATCCATCAGAATTAGAAATAAGAAATTCAGTTGCAAAACATTTAAACTACAGAAATGTACATGACTGGGCTATTGAAGCCACCTCCAAACTGTTCTTTTTGCTTAAACATTTCCCTTACTATACTCCCATTCATATCCCTGAAATCCATGCTCTTAGTAGCAAAATGGATTTGGGGGAAATCAGATCAAGTATTCCATATAAAACTCCAGAATAGTTTCCCATTGCATCTTGAATGAATTAAAAATGTCTCCATGGCCTCTCAGAACTTTCATGAGAGCATCTAGCTCATGGATGTCATCTCAATCCATGCCTCTCTCCTGGACATTCCAGTCACACTGGTTTGCACATATCATGTGTATTTCTGCTATCCTTTTGCCTAGGATGCCCTGCCCCTGACCATGGAACTTCTAATGATTTTTTCTTTTAATTAATGGACTTCATTTTCAGAGCAGTTATAGGTTTACAAAAAAAAAAAAAGGGCAGAAAATACAGAGTTTCCATATACTCCCTCTTCCTCCACTCTTTCCCCACACCTCCACACTTCTTTACAGTTTCCTCTATTATTAACATCTTGCATTAGTATAGTACATTTGTTATAACTGATAAACAGATATGGATGCACTATTATTAACTAAAGTCCATAGTTTGCATTAGAGTTTACTCCTTGTGTTGAATAGTTTTATGCTTTTTTGACAGATACATAATGTCATGTATCTGTCTTAACAATATCGTATAAAATAGCTTCATTGCTCTAAAATTCCCTTGTTTCACCTATTCATCTCCTCCCTCCTCTCAAACCTTTGGCAACCACTGATCTTTTTACCATCTCCATAATTTTGATTTTTCTAGAGTGTCATATGGTTGGAATCGTATAGTGTGTGGGCTGTGCAGACTAGCTTCTTTCATTTAGTGATATGCATTTAAGGTTCTTCCATATCTTCTCATGGCCTAACAGCTCATTTCTATTTATTCCTGAAAAACATTTCATTGTCTGGATATACACAGTTTGTGTATCCATTCACCTATTAAAGGTATCTTAGCTGCTTCTGTGTTTTGGCAATTATAAATAAAGCTGCTATAAACGTCCTTATGCAGGATTTTATGTACACGTTTCCAGATCCTTTGGGTACATATTAAGGAGCACAATTACTAGATCATATGGTAAGAGTATGTTTAGTTTTATAAGAAAATGCCAAAATGTCTTCTAAAGTGTCTATACTATTTGGCATTCCCATCAGCATAGAATAAGAGTTCCTGGTTCCTCAACATCTTCACCAGCATTAGCTATTGTCAGAGTTATGGATTTTAACCATTCTAACAGGTATGTGATAGTATCTCATCGCTTTGTTTGTAATTCCCTGATAACATTGATGTTGAACATCTTTTCATATGTTTGTCATCTGTATATTTCCTTTGGTGGGTCTCTACAAATCTTTTGCCCATTTTTATTTTTTTAAAAGATATTATTTATTTGAGAGAGAGAGAGAGTGAGCAAGCATGAGTTGGGGGGAGGACAGAAGGAGAGAAAGAAGCAGAGAGAGTCCCCACTGAGCAGGGAGCCCAAAATGGGGCTCGATCCCAGAACCCCAGGGATCATCTGAGCCAAAGGCAGACACTTGATCAACTGAGCCACCCAGGCACCCCTCTTTTACTCATTTTTAAATTAGGTTCTTTGAGTCCTTACTGTTGAGTTTTCAGTTCTTTGTGCATTTTGGATACAAGTCCTTTATCCAATCCAAGTTTTGCAAGTATTTCCTCTCAGTCTGTGGCTTATCTTTTTATTCTCTTAAAATTCCATTCAGAGAGCAGAAATTCTTTCAATTTAATGAAATTCAACCTATCAATTTTTTCTAATATGGATAGTGCTTTTGGTGTTTTATCTAAAAATTCACCACCAAACCCAAAGTAACCTAGATTTGCTCCTATGTTATATTCTAGAAGTTCCATACTTTTTCACTTTGCATTTAGGTCTATGATCCATTTTTAGTTAATTTTTGTGAATATTCTAATGACTTTTTATAGCTCCTTCTCCTCATTTGTATTCTCCTTTTAATGTCACTCCCTCAAAGAGGCCTTTCCTAATCACATTAGTTAAAGCAGTCCTTCACAAACAGTTACTGACTAACCACTATTCTGCTTTTTCTCTAGCATTATCATTATCTAAAGTCATATTGTCCTTTATTCATTTGCATGTTTACTTTCTCTTTGTGTAGAATATAAGTTCCACGAGTGTCAAGACTGAGTCCATCTTGTCCACTGCTCTATCCTTAGTGCCTAACATAATGTATAGTACATATCAAAGTTTGCAAACATTTATAAATATATGAGCAGGAAATATACTTAACCAAGCTCTCAAGAACATCATGAAATATGTTAGAGACCTTGAATGTGAGTGCCTTTATAATTAACAAGGACAGAAAATTTATAGGAATGAAAAAGGAAGGTACAGGAAAGGAATCAAGATTAGAACAAAAGTTTAGCTGTTTTGTTTGCTCTGCCTGTAACATATATTAAGCCCAACTAAATCTAAAATACGGTGCCACAAGAAGAATGTGACTCTTAGGGAAATTAAATGATTTGCATGCAAGTGTTTAGAGTCCCTGGTCAATTGCCAATAGATTTTATTTTTGGAGAAGATCTATTTAATCATTTTGAACAGTCAGTAGAAGACTCAGATAGATTGCTTCTCCTTTCCACAAAATGCAAATTATCTCCAACTAATTTTAGTTGAGGTTCTATTAAGCAAATAATGAAAAGAATGTATTTGTAATATGAGTTAGATTAAATGATAAATTATCATATTTTTCTCTTACATAGAGAAATAATCATGTGACCCAATCTTTTTATAGTTTCTACTGAATCTTAGAAGAAACCAAAAGCAAAGAGATTTCATAACTGTGTCCTTAGTGGCTGATGGGCCATTATGTAAGGATTTCTTGGGTTTTGAAAGTATCTGTAGTCAGATTTGCCTGCCATGGACCAAAGATGAGTGTCTGGTTTAAACTAGAGTCATTATTATCAAGGTATTAATATATCTCTTGGGATCGATTAGTCATTTATCACTTGGATCTTTCTCATCATTTTTTATAGTGCATGACCCATAAAAAAGAAAAATCCAAATTATTTTGATCTTTTCTACTGGTTGATTATTAGTCACTCAGCACGTGTTTATGAAGGAAGTGAGGGAAAAATATTTATCTTTTTATACTTTGATCAAGCACATTAAATTCAACAATACTTTTTAGGCAAACTACTATATGACAAAATGACTCAAAGCACTGTGGTGGTTACCAAGAAATATATGACACAAGTTCTGCATTCAAGAAGTTTACTGTCTTGGGGCGCCTGGGTGGCTCAGTCGTTAAGCGTCTGCCTTCGGCTCAGGTCATGATCCCGGGGTCCTGGGATCCAGCCCCGCGTCGGGCTCTCCGCTCCGCAGGAAGCCTGCTTCTCCCTCTCCCACTCCCCCTGCTTGTGCTCCCTCTCTTGCTGTGTCTCTCTCTGTCAAATAAATAAATAAAATCTTTATAAAAAAAAAAAGTTTACTGTCTTTTTGGAGAAATAAGATTCAGTTACTTAAAAATTAGAAGAAAACACCAAAAATGGTTTAAAGGAATACTTGCCAATTTATTTAGCCTTTTAATTTGACTAATTGCCTTCTGTTATTTTATTCTCACAGTAATTTTTTGAAGATGTCATTACAACGATTTTTAAAATGGGCAAAATAAGATACAGAGAGGATAAATGACATCTGCCCAAAGTCCTTCAGTGAGGGAGACAGGACTAGATCTAAAGCTAGGTTGTAATCTTTATGAAGACAGAAATTGTGTCTATATACATATACTAAGCATTCACAGTGTATACATCAGAGCTTGGCACATTATGGTTGCTGAATAAATATTTGCTGCTAAAGAACTCAAGTTTTATACAGTGGCAATCTGTCTAATTGATTCTGCAACCCCTGGATGTATTATGTACTATATTGTATTTGTCTTAGTTTTCCCTATTTTAGCCTTAATGGTTTGCCCATTGTGGGTGACAATAATGTTAAATAATAGGCAAAAGAGTGTGGGTTCAAGCCATGCATCAGAATAAAAGAGAGAACAGAGTTTACTAGAATTTTTGAGAATGCCTTATAAAAGAAAAATATGTACGCTTGAGTGTTAGGGTGTGGATAGGAGATAGAAAGAAAGGGAAGGGCATTCCTAGTGGAAAATGATACAGGAACAATCATATCATTCCAAGACTTATGTCTTCTCTTCCTGAGGCTGGGAAGAAAGAAGTCACCTTGGTGACTTAAAATAAATGAGTGGCATTTGTATTTATTCTAAAAATAAATAATGGAGAAATTATGGTTTAATGAATATGAGGAAAGGCAACAAGAGTCTGCAGAGTGTGTGTGTATGTATATGTTTGTGTGTGTATTCTTCATTATGTATTTATGTGCCATTAGATGTACCATTAGCTTCTAGGTTTCTGCACTGATACATGTATGCCCTGGGTGCAAGAACAGTATAGAACTTCTTTTCCTATTCTATTCAGCAGTATTTTTTTTTTTTAAAGCAAGAGAGTGCTACATGTAAACGTTAACTAATTTCTTCAATTGAAATTTGTGATCTAGCGAATTAACTATGCTGATTACTTTGGTGCCTAAAATTTGGTATCTTATCATTAAAATGATAGAACCAATCCCTAAGTATTACATTTAATAATCATTTGCCAGATTTTTCATTTATAGAAAGAAATATTATGCTGTTACAAATACAACCAGGGCATTGTCTTTTTAATAAGATATCTTCCAGGAACAATTTGGAAATTTTGAAAAATCCACTTGATAAATTTGAATTGTAATGGTGGAAATTTTGGCTCTTAGGATATCCATGCAATATATCCAGTAAAATATATTTGTTTCAGCTTAAACAAATATGGATATCCTAACTGAGCTAGTATATCATAATAAAAAGAACTGTCTAATATGGTCTTCCTGAAGAAAAATGATATTTAAAAAATTTTATTATAAAATGTTATAACATTAACATTTTTAGAGAAAAAAATAAATCATGCAGTTTAATCCCACCCTTCAAACACAGTAATTTTTTTTTTCATTTTAGATTATTTCTTTTTGCTCTTTAAACCTATGCATGTTCTTTGCATGATTATACTGCCTGGAATTAGTAAACATAGAATCATGTGGGTGTGCACTAATATGTATGTTTTGCTTAAATAAATCACATTACTATTTAGTTAGTTAAATGTCTATATTTTATGAAGAATGAATTCTTATTTAATGCAGGAAATTTAGTATGTATTTGACTTTAAAAACTATTTGAATCCACTCTACACCAAACTACAAATTGTAAGGCATAAGAATTACATTGCATGCATTTTATTACTCCAATCTATTTATTGGAGGGGATGGGGTGGTAAAATACATGTCATGTAGCTGTTAGAAGATGTTTTTTCAGGTACTTAAAAAGAAAATTTTCATTCAGGAGAAAATAATTGCAACAAAGGGAAAGTCTGTTAGAAAAGTCTACCTCAAGCACTCAAGCTGAGACCAAAGTCCAAATATTGACCTCTGAATCATGAAGGGATCTCTTATCCTCTATTTACTTTAAAATCAACATTTGGTAAAGAAACTTATCCTGAAGTGTTTGCTTAAGGGCAGATGTCATTCCTGATCAAAATCCTATAATGAATTAGTATCAGAGAATTGCTATGGTGAGTGGTGTGAATTGTGTGAGACTGTTGAATCACAGACCTGTACCTCTGAAACAAATAATACATTATATGTTAAAAAAAAAAAAAAAGAAGAAGATAGTAGGAAGGGAAAAATGAAGGGGGGAAATCAGAGGGGGAGATGAACCATGAGAGACTATGGACTCTGAGAAACAAACTGAGGGTTCTAGAGGGGAGGGGAGTGGGAGGATGGGTTAGCCCGGTGATGGGTATTAAAGAGGGCATGTATTGAATGGAGCACTGGGTGTTATACACAAACAATGAATCATGGAACACTACATCAAAAACTAATGATGTAATGTATGGTGATTAACATAACATAATAAAAAAAGAAGAAAAAAGGAATTTGGAAAAGAGAAAAGAAAATGTCTTTTGATTTTCAGGTCCACTATTATCGGTATGTTTAGTCTCATTGTTTCTTCACATTGGTCTCTAAATCCCTATAAGGTGAGAACTGTCATATTCCTTTTAGTATCCCTCAGAGCACCAGGTACTATATCATACACTCAAAAATGAACTGAACTGAATAACTTTCCAATGGAGTCTACTGATCTGTATAAATATTCAATTGACAGATTAGACTTGAAATGATAGTGTTATTGGATATTGGCTGCCTCTTGACAACTGCTCTGTTAATTCCATTTGCATAGTCTTTGTTCAAGTGTTTTACAGTTTAGAGCTTCATTTTGGACCATAATCCAAATGTTTTTTAAAAATAAAAATAAAGCCCTTTTGGGGTATTTTTGATATTCATAAGAAGTGTGATATTAAACCTATTAGTTGATAAAACAGAAGGAGTATTTTGGGATATGAGTTGTTTTTTTTTTTTCTGGATGCCAGTTTGAGCATTCTGTCCCTTTTTGCTTACAACATATTATACTCATTATAAAACCAAATGCCTCAAAATGGTACACATAAGCTTCTGTGATAAGGCTCCTGATTATATGTTTATCTTTACCTCCAAGCAACTGACCTCTTTCCTCTTATTCAGCTTATACTAACTGTCTTTCTGTTCCTAGAACATCTCAACTCTATGACATCTTAGGACTTTCCTTTTGCTTTCCCATCAGCCTGGAATGTTTATCCTTTGATTAGTCCCATGATTGACTCCATAGTCCTGCAGGTGTTAGATCAAGTATCCTATCCTCCAGATGTTTTCTGACCTTATCCAAAGTAGCCCCTCACCAAAGTTGTTTACTGTTACATCACCTTTTTATTTCTGTCATAGGACTTATCACAATGATGATGATAGTCATTGGCTATCTTCCCCAGCAGAGTGTAAATTTCATGAGTACAGGAACCTTTTTCAAACTTTTTATCCTGATATAACTTTTTATCTGATATGCCTATTATGCAGAACACAGTGTCTGATAGTAAGAACCTGAGTAAATAAGCAATTATTTCCTGCAGAAGTGCATTTTAATATAAGCAAAAAGTTAATTCTAAGAGTGAGGCATAATTCACATTTTTGTTTGTTTAAAACCAATTACTAGTTAGTATTTCACATTGTGAGTCAGCCAAACTGTATTATTATTTCAACAATTGAGACTCTGGGATATATGAAGTTAGGAAATTTTCCGAAGTTAATGATAGGGATGAAAAAGAGATCTGTGTACTTTGTTTCTATTCAGGGAAAAAAATAACTAAATTTGTTTTTAAAATTTTTGAATGTAGATAGGTGCCCTGTGATATCAAGTATTTTCAATTCTATATATTGATTTTAATAATTAGTTTGGGCAAAAGTTCATAAATTTGGAAGTTTGTTAAGAAGTTGTTACTTTAGGGGTGCCTGGGTGGCTCAGATGGTTAAGTGTCTGCCTTCGGCTCGGGTCATGATCCCAGGGTCCTGGGATCGAGCCCCGCATCGGGTTCCCTGCTCGTCGGGAAGCCTGCTTCTCCCTCTCCCTCTCCCACTCTCCCTGCTTGTGTTCCCTCTCTTGCTATGTCTCTCTCTGTCAAATAAATAAAATCTTTAAAAAAAAAAAAAGTTGTTACTTTATAGAGTTGAAAGAAAATGATGACTTCAAACAATATATTGAAACCTTATTAAAATAAATCCTAGGAGACTGAAAAATATAAGAAATAAAGCAGGATTTTGTTTTATATGAATTTCATTGAGTTTAACAAGCCTGAAGTTTGAACTTTGAAGAGTTTTCTCCATATACGTGATTCTCATAGTATCTATCCCACTTCAAAGGAATTCAATGAGAATAATTTCATAGAAAATAAGGAAATTTGTGATCTTAATACACAGTGTTATAATGATGACAGTATTTCATAGACATGCTGATTATTTCTTGCTTTTCTTTGAAAATTTTAAATCATACTGAACCATTTTTGTCTGTATGTATTTTTAAATTATAATCAATATTTACCAATTTGCCTTTCTTAATGTGGTACAGTGTATGGGATAGTGTCAGTCTTCTTTTGCTTAAGAGAGAGACTGTATCAGTATAATAGTATATATCAGTTACTGTGGATACTGTTATAATCTTTCTATATGTGGTTAAAATATAAAATTATCTAAATGACTTATAGAACTTGATATTTTCCTAAAAAGCACCATCTTTGGGGAAAACATATATTTTGGTAAATAAATTGAGGGAATATAAAAGGGCAAAGATGAGAATTTTCAAATTTCAATTATTCTCTTTTAAGTTCATATTCTATTTCAGGTTTTGCTAAAATGTACTCATAAAACTCCCACTTTTCAAGTAAAATAATTTATTTTATTTTCTTTGAATGTTTTGTTTCAACCTAGAATTAAAGTTTTATTTCAACCAGTTGCATTTCAAACTTCAGAAAACAAAATTTACCAACTAGAGAGCAATTGCTACATTTTGACCTAAATGTAGACCTTTGATTATAGGCATTACTGTAAGCAATTCATTCAAACACTACTGTATTGTGTTTTATGCACTTTTCCATAGTTCTTGTTTTGAGAGTGGTACTTGGCTTCTCTTTCCAAGTAAGATAGAGAAACAGTGATTGAATTTATGTCCCTGCCTGAAATAATAGCAATAACAAAAACAACAAAAAACAGACAAAAGGTATGACACGAGCATTTTTAAGACACTGGACATTAGACAATGAAGTACAGTGATTCCCAGAGAGATGATAAACAAAGTGATCCCTACATTTGCATTAGCTTATTGCCTTGCAAAAGTTTCTAGGTCACAATTCAAGGAAAAGAGCCTAGATGGAACTTGGTAAACTCTGTAAGGTCAGGATATGGAAGTGAAAGTTTAGGGATATCAAGGCTTCCAGAATTCACAGAATAGAGTTGTAGACAGAAGATACATATACAGAGAACCCAAGAAATTTGCATAGGGTATGCATTCATCAAAGTACTGATGAGGCAATGCATATGAGGAAACTACATGAGGTGAGAGAATCATCTGAGAAGATTAGAGGAAAGTGTTGCCAATACTCACACAGAGTTAATAATACTGGTTTCAACCAGTCACACTGAAAAATCTCAAAATCCATGAGGCCTTAAGTAGGGCAGTTAGAAGGATTTGCTACTATACTATTTGCTATAGTAAGAGTATTATCTCTTACTATACTAAGAGGAATAGTATTGGAAGTATTGGAAGGTTCTTATACTATATGTGAAGTGTTAAATCTTAAAGCTTCCACAACAATAACAAAACAGTTTTAGAATAAGCCAACAAAGAAAATAAATAGAAACATAAAAGACATTTAATTAGTTACAGTGCTACATTTTTTAAATGTCTAGCACTTAAGAAGGTAATATTCACAATGTCTAACTTTCTTATCAAAGATAACCAGACATAAAAAGAAGCACAAAAGCACACCTGTAATTAGGAGGGGGAAAAAAATCAACTGAAACCAATACAGAACTGACACAGATATGAGAAGTAGCAGAGATTTAAAAACCTATTGTGAAACCATATGTTCAAAATAAACTGGATGGGATTAATGAAAATGTATATGTAGCAAAATAAAATCAATTTGAACTTGAAGACATAGCAATAGAACTGTCTCAAATGACACACAAACAGAAAAGAGAATCTGCTGACCAGGGCATCATCAAGAACTGACACAACTTTCAAGTAGCATAATATACATGTATTTGGAGTCCCTAAAAGAAATGGAGGGGAAACAGAAAAAATATTTGAAGAAATAATGTCCAAATATTTTCCAAATCTGATGACAGTGACATCATAAGAGACATCATAAGTGACAGATAAATCACCATATCCAAGATGCTCAATGTACCCCAAACACAAAAAGTGTGAAGAAAACTACACCAGTGCATATCATATTCAAACTGTTCACTGGTAAAGAGAAAATTTTAAAGCAGAAAAAAAAAAGGGAGTAGGAGACCTGGATTTTGTCTGGTCTCAGGAATTCAGCTGGATAGGGACCAAACCATGATGAACACCTACAAACTCAATAGGAGATTGAAGAAAAGAATAGCAACAACTCTCTGAACAGAAAAGTGACCACTTTCTGAAAGGTAGGACGTGCAGAGAAGTGAATTCAAGGCGATATTCGGGAGGATAGATGGCGGGGGAAGGGGCCTCCATCGGCCACTTCTGGCAAGTGATAGAGCAGCGGAGCACAAAATCGGAACTTTTAGAAATCTGCTCCACTGAGGGACGTCGCTCCAGTGGCTAAGCCGGGGGTGGAACGCTCACTTGACAGTGTGGTCTCAGGACCCTCGGGGTCACAGAAAGACTGGGGGTGCCTGAGTGTGGCAGAGCTCCCAGGTATCAGAGCGGGGAAGCCGGCTGCAGAGATGGAGCCGTGGAGCGGGCTCTCATCTCGGGGTTGCCATAAACCGTGATCCACGGCACAGTCGGGCCACTGCTCCTCCAGCAGGGACCCAACAAGTGGCAGATCCGGGGAGACTCACCTTCCTCCCCCAGGAGGAATGGCGCGGGAGCACCCTGCAGGGATCTGCTGGGTTTGGAGACTCAACACCGAGTCAGGTGCCAGAGATAGAAACGCTCAGTCACAGGACGGGTGAGCACGGAGTGTGGCCGGAGACCGGGGAGATGGGAGTGACTGACTGCTTTTCTCTGGGGGCTCATTGAGGAGAAGGGCCCTGAGTTCTCAGCTCCTCTGGGTCGGAGATTGGGAATCCACCATTTTCACTCGTCCTCCAAAGCTGGACGGAAAGCTTGCAGGGAACAAAAGCTCCTGAGAGCAAACCCGAGCAGATTACTTAGCCTGGACCAGCAAGGGTGGGGCAATTCCACCTCCAGCAAAGACATTTGGGAACCACAGCAACAGACCCCTCCCCCAGAAGATCAGCAAGAACAGCCAGCCAAGACCAAGTTTACCGATCAATGAGAATGGCAGAACTCTAATGCTAGGGGAATAATGCACATAGAATCCATGGCTTTTTTACCATGATTCTTTAGTCTTTCAAAGTTTATTTTTTTTTTTTAACTGTATTGTTTTGGTTTTTTTCTAGAATTTTTCTTTTTCTAAGCAAAAGATCAACAAGGAAATAAAGACTTTAAAGGACACACTGGACCAAATGGACTTCACAGACATATTCAGAACATTC
>NC_138371.1:20508247-20545099 GCF_054177405.1 Leptonychotes weddellii
ATTTGCATGAATGCGGTCATACCTTTGCACTTGATCTACTTTTTGTCTTCCAAAAAACAAGTGTTTGAGGTCCTGAAATGGGGAACAGTAAACTAATCTGTACAATATATAAAAAAGGAGCCACCTTTAGTGAGTATCTCCCTCTGGTCAGCAACCTTTACACATATTCTCACAATAATCCACAGGTAGATATTATGGCTGCAATTGCAGAGATGATGAACGGAATTCAGAAAAGTTAAGTAACTATCCAAGGTTACAGCAGATAAATCATACAGATCTATTACTGTCAGAGGACTTTATTTCTTTAACTGAGCCACTCTGCCTGGAACCTTGGCAGTAGTAACCTTGAGCTCTACCAAATGAACCAAATTAACTTTCTGTCTCTCTCTCACACACACACACACACACACACACACACACACACACACACACACACACACAGAAGATCTTACTTTGGATTGTTAAAAAATAATTAATGAAAGCTCTGAACATTTTAATTATACAAATGTATTCAACTGGCTTAGCAGCCACAGCAGAAGCTATTCCGGCTTCTGCCAGGTCCCCTTTCCTAGTCAGTGCAGAACCCATCTCCCAGCTGCTGGGAGTATTGGCAGCTAATTGTTGATAGGTGCAATTTTATTTAAAAAAAAAAAAAGAAAAAGAAATCTTTGCTAGAAGTCATCTTGCCTGGAAATATCTGAGAAATTATGCCTCACCTTCTGTACCCATGTGGCCCCCTGTAGCAAATAACTGACTGAAACAGGGACACAAAGCTTTGTGTCTTTGCCTTAACAACGCTCTGGTGTTAATCATGCTCCAGAGCTCCCCATGAGTCAGGTTGATGCCAGACTTAAGCTGAAACCTCACTGCTGCTTGAATCCTGCTTCCCTCACTCCATTACAGGTTCTCCTAAGTGCACTCTCTTGCCTAAGAATCCCTGTCTCAAGCGGTCAAGCTCTTCTTTTAAAGGAATCTGATGTAAAACAGAAGCTTACTGCAGTTTCGCTACTTACTTTTGAAAATGCATTATGGCAACAAGGCAATAATCTTATACAGGTACAATTTGGCCAACAGAGTATCCTGCTTACCCATGAGTCCTTGTTAAAGAGAAGAAATATTATATGGAAAAACCTTAAATATCCCAAAGAGCACAAAATATTAAAACTGTCTCGTTGGAAAACTAAAAGATATAAAGGATCGCATAATACCATTAAATGCAATAAACAGAACAAACTATAGTACATGACAGAGAAGAAAACAGTTTTTGGTGGAATATATTACAAAAATAGTAGCTAAATGTGGCTAAATAAACTGTGCAAACAAAATAGTATTTTCTCCTTGATTTTTGCCCCTGGGGATGGCAGGACCAATCTTTAATAGAAGACACAAATCTTAGTTTCTCTTTAAGAAATAGAAAATAGTGTGCTTTACCACATTGTAGAATTACTCAGTAGCAAATTTAACATTATTCATTAATTATTTCACACCGACATTAGTTTTCTTAAAGCATCAGGAAAAAAGAAACATTAAAGCAGTGAAGGAGAAAATGACTACTTCGTTCTACATCAATCATTTATATGCCTTCCTTAATATTTTGTAAATTTATCACCAACATGAACACTGTCACTAGGAAGGTAGATGCCTGGCTTCTTGGAGCCCTCTATTTTTTGTCCAAATTTTCATAAATTCCTGCTTAGTAAGGAATCATAGATTTCCATGCCCTCACAGACTTTCAACCTGTGTGGTGAATACTTCAACATAGTTTCTCTTAGAGTACTATTTATTTTCTTTCTTGCCATTTATTTCTTCAGTCTTGTTTTCTCAAAGTCAAATCGAAGGATTCACTCAGACTACTTGAAAAAGAATCTATTAAAATTGAAGCTCAGAAATCTGCACATTAAAAGCACTTTAAGGGGGTGCCTGGGTGGCTCAGTCAGTTAAGCATCTGGCTTCAGCTCAGGTCATGATCCCAGGGTGCTTGGATGGAGCCCCTAACCCTGCTCAGTGGGGAGCTGGCTTCTCCCTCTCCTACTGCCCCTGCTTGTGTGCTCTCTCTCCCTGTCAAATAAATAAATAAAATCTTTAAAAAAAAAAAAGCACTTTAAGCCCTTAAACTTACACAGTGTTACGGTAATTATATCTCAATAAAGCTGAGGGGTCCTTTAAACAATGGTTTTCAAAATCGGTGCACATGTAATCTTGGAGTCACACAGAACTTCCTATGGGTTCATGGGCACACCGCTATATGATAATCATTTTCTAGAACCTCAGCTTCTATACAGATTTCTTCTTAAAATTGGCTCACACCATTCTGGCTCACAGCATCCTGGCTTTTCCTTTCCAACTTCCCTTTTCTCAATCATCTTTCTCTTTCCTTGTTAAAAGAGAAGTATATTACTTGTCTGGGTACAACCGAGGCAGACATGCCAAACCAAGGCAACAATTAGAAAATGCATGGCCTCCTATGGAAGAGTCTTATAGGGAAACAAAGAGCTTTGGCAAGAGATATTGAAGGTAGCTATGCCTTTTTCCAAAGTCACCAAACAAACCCAAATCTCAGGGCAAGGTACAAGACTTCTCCTAGACGATTTCTATCCTCTCTATATCTATCATTTATTATCTGTTATCTTCCTATCTAGAGTTCAGAAGAGATAGCCACCTTCAGAACGTACAGTGACATTTTTATTTGAATTGATAATGAAGTAAGCCTTATTTGACTTACTGGTTTGATAATAAGGACTGGCTTTTTACCATTTACCATAAATTAAATAAGTTAAACCTGCAGCTACAAGCTTTTGGCAAAAATACATTTATAGCACAAATACAACACAGCATGCTGGAGATAACACCCTTTGTGAGGACTTAATTTTATGAAGCAATTTTAGATATCAACTTTGTGGAAGAGCATATATTATTTTTCAAAATTTGGGGGCATACATGAAGAAAAAATAATGAAGTACGGTACTCTAAAATTTTCAAATTATTTCTTCTAGATAAATTCCAAAGCAAAAATACAATCTGGCAAATGAGAAAGAGAGGGAAGTCTACAAAGGTCCCATTCAAACTCCTTTTTAATTTTTGTTATCTACCTTTGAGTTCAAGGGGAGTACCAGAAAGTAGAGTCTGTACTGAGCCAGACACACAGGAAAGATCTGGAGGAAACTCCAGAAACACTGTAGTATGAGCATTTAGAGAGTAATCTGTACTGACTGAATTTATCTGCATGCATGAATCAAGGTGGAGAAAAATAATGTATTAGAGGAAAATAAAAGAGAATTTCAGGGTAGGTGGCCATTTTGAAGATTGGTTCACTCAATTAAAATTCTTAATCATTCTCTTATTTCCAACTAAAAATCTGAATTTGTGAAAATTCTAAGTGGTATTAACTAGTTCTTAAAGGAGATTGTTGGCAGGTTTGGTAATTCAAAAGATAAACTATGCTAGTTCAGTTTTGATAGCACGCACATCTACTTCAAGTAGTCACCATAAATTAATTTACATATAAAGAAGTTAACTGTATAACAAAGTTGATTTTTTTAAAAGAACCTCTTAAAAATATCTTTCTTTACTGGAGTATTTTAATCACTCTATCAAAAAATCATAGAGAAAAATATTTAAAAAACTATTTGTGAATTTAACACAGAAAAGTCCTTTTAGCATTTGCTGTTTTTGTGATTGCCTCCTAGGATTACACGTCACTGTACTCAAAAAATTCTCCAATTCAAGCCCATATTTTAAAATGTGCAAAATGCGGAGGTAGAGCATAGGATTTTATCCAAATACAAGGAACACTATTTACATGACTGGCGTTTAAAATGGTTATCAAAAAATTCTCAGCAACATTACTTGTAGCATGAGAATCATGAATGTCCTAGAAAAGACAATGATAACCTTAACTGACGTGAAAAATAAGATATATCAGTGTTTAATGGATTTTGTGATTTTTTTTAAATGTGAACTGCATGTTTTATAAAAATTTCTTTTAGTCTTCTGTTCTAAAAGCTACCTCTCCATTATTATTCCACATTAGTTCCATTTTCTGATTTGATGAGTAAAGGCCTAGTGTCCAGATGCAAATTCTGCGTTCTTTTTTTTTTTTTTTAAAAGATTTTATTTACTTATTTTGACAGAAACAGACACAGTGAGAGAGGGAACACAAGCAGGGGGAGTGGGAGAGGGAGAAGCAGGCTTCCCACAGAGCAGGGAGCCTGATGCAGGGCTCGATCCCAGGACCCTGGGATCATGACCTGAGCCGAAGGCAGACGCTTAGCGACTGAGCCACCCAGGCGCCCCTCAAATTCTGCGTTCTAATGTTAATCTAAGAAGCAGAATAGCTGTGAGTCTGTCATTCACCAGCTAAAAGCTTGAAGAAGTCATGGGGCATTATTGTTAGGAGTACTGTACAAATCTAAGCAATACAAGATAATTATATGAATTGTTAGTTCTGAAAGTTAAAATTCATATGACTAAAAGAGAAAAAGCCATGTAAAGATTTGAGCTCTTTCCTGGTCAAGTGATGTTGCTAAGTATGAAATACTTTTCATTTTCTCCTAAATCACACTCAGACTTTCAAAACCTGTTCTAAATGAAGCACAGAGAGAGATGAGGAATCCCACATTTGAGTTAAGGAATGATTATCATGAAATTAGTCAATGACTCTGATATGAGTAAAAGGCAAGTTACAAGGATGGATGTGTTATTTAAGAAGTGTGGGATTAATTGTATTAACACATTTTCATATTTGAACAATGTTGACCAACGGGAGTTCAATATTCCTAAAATTAGTATTCAGGACCATAGCAGATAAATAAAAGGCTAAGGAAAGACTTAGAAGTAAAGCTATCTTGCCTCTGAAGACTGAGCAATTACATTTGCAAAGAGTTTGCATTTTTATGAATATGAAGAAATACTCCATGTGGATTAGTTTCCAAAGAAAGTTTAGCTTTTAAAATATAAAAAAAAGAAAACCTGATATCTAGTTTAAGGTGCTCCTTTCATTCAAGATACAGAATTTCAATTATTTTATGATTTGAAGAATCAAAGATAATTAAAATAACTGCATCTAAACTTAATTTTCAGATGTTTGCATTATGGCTCTGCCTAAACAAAGACTAAGTATAGGGAACACATACTCTGTTATATAGTGCTTGGCACACAGTACACACTTTATAAACATGTGCTGAATGACTGAATACACAATGTCTTTGAGAGATTGTATGGGACAAGAATAAGTCTCCCTATAGATCCTCATTATACTTTCAAATATACTTAATGGCACGTCTAGTCAATGCTTTATTGGCAGTGCCTCTCAAATTTCAAGTGCAGATTTTCATTCTCCAGCTTTAGTGAACCAATTTCACAGTGTCAAGTCAGACACTGAGCTGTGTGAGAGGCAGATATTCAGGAAGAAGTGGAGACACAAAAGAAGGGGGTGGTCTGGGCAGAGGTAGTGGAGCAGAAATTCTAACCTATTCAGTTTCTCTTGTGGGCTTCTTACGGTTCTGGATGGAGTTGCTGGAATACAGTCTCAGCTTTCAAAGTCATATGTCCTAAATATCTCTCCAGTTTGAAAATCTTGAAAATAGAGAAAAATGCACTGTGATAATAAAAGAGAGGAGGTGGGGATAGAGGAAAGAGCTCATAGTATGATATTCTTCATAACATTCTCCTCATTTTTTTTTTCATTGCATTTTTTTCCCTCTGTGCAGCAGGGAAATGGAGAAGGTTAAAAGATATGGAATTACAAGCGTAATCTGAGAGAATTAGACAGCTGAGATTTAGTTAGGTAGATTTTTCTTAACCTGAGGTTCTTTCCATTATTTATTTTGGTAGATATTGTTGTTTACCGGACAATTCCCAACTTTCTCCTTCCTTGCTGCTTTCTGCTAGAGAGGATGGAAGGGACTCTTTTCAGTTTCCCTTATATCTAGGGGAGGCATACTGTTCATATCTGGCCAATGAGATGTAGACTTATTTTGCTGATAATGTCTGGAAAAGCTCTTGTTTTCTGATAAAAGAGACAAATATTTGTTGAATGAATGATGATGGGTGGATGGATGGATGCTTAGGTTTTATGACCAGAACAAATGGTAAAGTTGGGTTGCCAAGATTTTATTTTCCCATTCTGGAGTGATTTACAACACCAAAATGCCAGTGTAAAATACTGATGGATAAGTTACAACATAAGTTATCAATCTGTACCCCTTACCTGATAAGCATCTTGGTCAAGGTCAAGAAATAATTGAAAAGTATTTAAAGCAAGAGAAGTTTCTTATGGATTAGAACAGAAATATACAGGAACTTTGTGTGTATCTGTGGGGATGTATATTAATGCACGCTTACTTATTTAAGGTATAACAAATTTATGCCATCATAGCAGTTCCTGAGAGAGTAAACTTTGAAAAGCTTCCATTGTCTCTTCTATAGAAATTATTCTCATATTGCACACGTTTCTGTATTGAGCTCTTTCCCATCCCATAAGGGACACTCCATTTTGACAATTCTCCGTATACTAAGTCAATTTAGCATTCATTCCCTCCATCCTTCCCTTTTCTTCCAGTTGGCACATATGTTACGGAGAACTTACATAATGTTATTGCAATAGGAGGGAGAGGAAGCTGTGTGGTTCTTGGACACTGTTTTTCCTCCATGACAACATCTCTTGATTCATCTGAAAATCATTTAATTCCTTGGCCATGTAATTTGTATGTCTGGTAAATCACTTAATCATCATCTCTCCCTGTGGGTCTCAATCCCCAGTAACCTGTCTTTCTTTCTTATACTCTTCTTCCCTCACTACCCGACCTCCACCCAGTCCATGGATTCTTCATTTAGCTTGGAGGAGAGAAAAAAACCCCAAATGATTAGATTCTCACAGATCTCTCTTTCTTACACTTGGACCACAGATTTACACTTGAATGGTATGATGCTTTATACTGTGGCTTTGTCTGGGGCGACAATGATTCTGCCTTGTGGCAGAACAGCTGAGGACAGTTCTAGGGTAGAAGACAATGTGGTAAGGTGAAGATAGCATGGAATTCTTTGAGTAATACTTGCCAATGCCATTTCACGATTTACCCAGTAAAGTTTGTTAAAAGAACTAATCATTTAATTTTTAGTTTACATTCATTAATTTTTTAATGCAATTTCTACTTTTTTGAACGTTGACTATTTTATTTCATGTATGGTATATTTCATGTATGTCTGAATAGAATGCTGAAGAAGACAGACAAGGACTCCGCCCTACTAGAACTTACATTGTAGTTGGGGAGAGAGATTGTAAATTAAATAAATAGAAAAATGAAATAATTACAGAATGTGAAAATTGATATGAAGAAAGAAACAGGTTGAAGGGATAAAGGGGTGAAATCATGTTGTGTATGTGTTTTAGAACTGCTATTAATATAGCGGTTAGGTCGCTCTGCTCTCTGATTCCCGTGTAACTCTTTTTGACACATTTTTTCAGCCTCTGCATAAGTCAATTTTTTTTGTGCAAATCTACTTTAATTGTCAATCGGTTATGCATGTTAATTTTTTGATGTTAATAAGCATGTCTAATTTTTGATGTTAATAAGCAATGTGATCCTAAAATGTCCAGCTGCCATTTTTTTATATCCATAGCAATATTCTAAATGCAAAAGCAAAAACTAAATTTATAAAAAGACTTGTAATCATTATTTCTATTTTGTCATTAAATTACTTAAATTTTACTGAAGGCTTTCTATTGGAATTAAAATTCATTTTGCAGAAGCCTCTCTCCCTAGGAATTCCACAACTAAAAAGCGAAAATTTGAAAGCTTTAGGTTTTCAGAGATAAAAGTGATTTGTTGAATTATATTTCAATAATTACTCTTATAAATTCTACTATGAGATCAGTCAGCCATGTGTTGCCCTTTAAAAGAAACCAAAACTGCTGACAGATGTCTGCAAGCTATCAGGCAGTAAGATTTTTATCAAATTATGCCCTTTTGTTTTTGGCTTTGAAACTGGTTGCAGAGGCACCCTTAAGAAATGTGCCAGAGTAATAGTCAACCAATAGCTGGCCTTATAATGTACTGCAGTTCTTCCTGAGAACGTTGTGGGGTAAAAAAGAAATGCTTACATTTTTTCTGTAATGTAAGACAAAGGAAATGAGTCTAAACATTAATCTGTTATGGGTTAGCCCAGCTATCACAATTACGTTTACAGTAAACTAGTGGAGATTAGCAATTACAGAGAGACTCTGTTGGGATGTGCTGGCATTATCAATAAAGCTTGAAAGGGTTTCAATTAACTTTACATTAATGTGACATAAATAAGCCTTGGTGGTTTTTAGTATCAGATAATTATGATCAAATTTTGTTTAAATAGTACACCAGAAATCATACGTTTTATCATCTAGATAAAAGAAACAGAGAGAGCTGTTTACCATGTGTAAATATAAAGAACAAAGTGTCATAATACTAGCATATTTATTTTATGTGACATGTGGTTGGCAAACTAGTGCTGATATGTCCATTCTTTATTACTGGTCCTTGACGAGATAAGTGAAGAAATTGAAAGTAAGCGTTTAAGAATTGGCTCTTCCTGGGTCTCTAAACCACTGACTTTCAGATTGGAAAGACATCATTGGTTCTCCTGGTTCTCAGTCCTTCAAATCTGAACTAGAATTATACCATTGGCTTTCCTGCTGATCCAACTCACCCTGCTGATCTTGGGACTTGTCAGCCTCCGTAACTGCATAAGCCAATTCCTTACAATAAATATGTTAAAAAAAAAAAAAAAAGGAGGGAGAATTTGTGCTAAAAATAAATGTGTAGTAAATACCACACTTAGAATGGACGTAGGCTATACTGGGATAATGTGGCAGCTTTTACGTCAAAACCCTCAAATGTCTTAAGAGATGTACTTTTCATGAGGCCTAAACTTCAGCCACTTGCTATTGTTTCTTTATAATCTCAGATGGGGCATTCTATTCATGGAAGGTCAATGAAAACCTTGGGCTTCATAAAAGTACATTTAGAGAAACAATGAGAAAATCTTATTTCTTAGAGCAAAAAAAAAAAAGTCAGTGAGGGCAGATACCACAAGCACTGACTACATGGATGAAGAGAATCCAAACAACTGGGATGGCCTTCTGAGCTAAAATGAGGGAGGAATGGAGAGCTATCCCCTCCATCCTTCTGTCTGCCTCCCTTTCAGCAAGGGCTTGCTGTGCAACAGGATTCAAGTCAATAGGGTATAAGCAGAAGCCTGTTGGGTTTTTTTCTGGGAGAGCTCTTGCTTTCTTTACTGAGGGGAAAGAAGCTGCTCATACCTCCCCTTTAGCCTCTACTTCCTGACTTAAACAAGTCTAGAACTGTAGCAACCACCTTTCATCCAAGGAGAAGTGCCCAGGGGCTTGCAGAGCTGAATGCCCTGAGATCACTGAGCCTCTATACGAACACCTATAGCTATTTGCTTCTCATAGAACAAAAATAACTCCTATTTGTTTATACTTCTCTTCACCAAATATTCTACTATTTGTCCGTGAGTGAATTCCCTTCTGATCCTAGGGCACAGTAATCTCAAGAAGAAAATTTAGGTAACATACAGAGACAAAAATGGATCCCCTTATGGTCAAGCCTAAGCTCAGATAGCCACAACTGTAAATATGGAGTATACACTTAGATTTTCAAACTGAGAGAAGCGGGCAGCAGTGTGATGGGACATCTAGAAGTGCAAGGAAATGTTTTTAAAAGAGGAAGAAGAGTGAAACTGAAGATTACCACCAATCTGCTATACCAGCAAAATATCCAAAAGTTAGAGTCATTTATTCCTCCAGCAAGTATTTGAATATTTACTATATGCCAGATACTTAATTGCTATGATCTCTTGTGGAGTTCTTGATAGTTTAGGATATGATAAATTAACAACTGACAGTCACAGTAATAATAATAATAATTTAATGATTTATATAATATATATAATATAATAATTTAATAATAATTTTGAAGTGTATATTATGTTCATTTTTTCAAAATTTTTGTACAGAGGTTTGAAAGGAATCTGGACAATGGATCTAGTATTTATGCCCATGATTCTGGCACCTTGTAAAGAGATCATTTCCCTAAAATGGCTAAAATGCAAAGCAAGTATGAAAATCACAAAATCCATAGGAGCACTTGATTCAATCTTAGTGTCGCTTTGCCACACAGATAGCTATATTTCTTGTAAATCTGGATCCTTACAGCTTATACAATTATTCAGCAGCTGTGAAAAGATTAAAAGTAAAAAACAAAAATAAAAACTACTAGCCTTTTGACTTAAAGATTTATAGACTTTTTCATCCTTATCATGAGATACGTATACCAAAGGCACATGTCTTTCATCTTGTAGCACTCACACTGAACAGAAGAAAGAATTGCAAGAAATGTTTATTATTTTTTAATCTTGGTTGTATAACACACTCATTAGTCTATCTGTTAAATGTGTATCTGTTAATTATTCACATCTATTTTAGATTGCACTCTCTAAAAAGGCAAAGACCATATTTGAATGTCCAGCTTACTCCCAGAAGCACTGGTATACTTACTTTTAAAATGAGGAAACTGATTACCCATAGTCTCAAAAATATAAGACCAAGAAATTAAGTAAGTTCTTGATAACTACAGAGCTTATTATGTAGTATAAAATGTATCTAGAATCTTCAGTGTTATTTTCCTCCTTTATTTTGCTATCATTTTGTTTTATTTTGTTGTTCTGTTTTTTTCATCTCCAGCAAAATGTAGAAAGGAGAAAGAGATAAACTGTCAGTTCATTTTACTCCATGATCAATCTAGTGGAAAATATATAGAAGATTAAAGACTGTGACTCCAGCAACGGGGTGACTGGCTGATAGATACTGGGGAGGGTACGTGCTCTGGTAAGAGCTGTGAATTGTGCAAGACTGTTGAATCTCAGATCTGTACCTATGAAACAAATAATGCAATATATGTTAAGAAAAAAAAAAAGAAGAGGATAGCAGGAGGGGAAGAATGAAGGGGGGGAAATCGGAGGGGGAGACGAACCATGAGAGTCTATGGACTCTGAGAAACAAACTGAGGGTTCTAGAGGGGAAGGGGGTGGGAGGATGGGTTAGCCTGGTGATGGGTATTAAAGAGGGCACGTTCTGCATGGAGCACTGGGTGTTATGCACAAACAATGAATCATGGAACACTACATCTAAAACTAATGATGTAATGTATGGGGATTAACATAACAATAAAAAATTAAAAAAAAAGACTGTGAAAGTTCTTAGATAACATAGGGTTTTAAATCACTGCTACATTTCCTGTTCTCTGTGAGTTTGTGTGTGTATAAGGCGTATGTGTGCGTTGGTGGTGGGTGGGATTCAATAGCATGTAGTTGTGGTTTCAGGGGCCATCTGAAAATATACTTCAAGTCACTGCGACGCAAGAGGCATGGAAGCTTTCAGTCATGACCTTGACTAGATCAGAATCATCTTTTAGGCATTTCCTATTGTTTATATTTTAATACAAAATTTAAACCCATCTGCTTGATTGCTGGGTACTTGCCTGGACTAAAATACACAGCTTTACATCTTGTGAAAGTGACAGTGACGGAGTATTACAAGACTTTTTGTTTTATGAAATTTAAAACCAGATGTGTGAAAAAAAGAAGTAAAAGTGGAGGAAGGAAAGATGAAGTACGTGAAGCTAGAACCAGGCTCTACAATTCTTGTGCCCTTTATAAACAGTGTCTGTCTATGAGTGGAGCAGCTTTATATGCTTCTCCGTTATGTCTCCTCACTGTGTTCATATAGCAGGATTGGTAGCCATCAGAGTGAGGAAATGGGAAAGGCGATGGCTTATAAAACAGGAAGCTATGTTAAAACCTCCCTTGGGATCACCTCGACAGAGAAAGGCATGTTATATTTTCTGCCATGTCAAATCAGAGGCCTCTATTTTGTGCCATCACCTTTAGCCAAGAGGTAGGACCTCCCTTCTCTCTATTCATTGTATCATGTTCAGTTGACATGCTTGTCAGGTTGGTACAATGGAAAGAGATGTGATAGAAGTCACAAATTTAAAATAGAAAAAAAATCATATATTTCTCATTTTAGATATTCCTTTGTTACCTCTGCTCACATTTACTGCTTTTCCTCTTTCTCAGATGTTCTCTGTGAACCTATATTCTGACTACTGCTAGTTTAATGCCTTTCAAACAATACTTAGGTCATTTTTTATAAAATTATTTCTAAATTTAGTTGGAAAACATAAACTAATGCTAAGTAAATAAAATTAGCCAGTAACTATCCAATTACTTTCAGATATTACAGAATACTTATATTTTTAATAAAACTGATAACTAAAGCAATCAAGGATGACTTGAACTGAGAGAGAACACAAATTTTTAAATGAAATTCATTCGAATCCCAAAATGGATTCAGGAAGGTTCAGCTTCAGTTTAGACTAGGTGAAAGTCAAAGGTCATTTTGCATTGTACAATATTAGAACTTTCACACACTGCCTGAGTTATTAATTATTCCAGAAAAGTTCTTTAGGTGTAAGAAAAATATAATCCCCAGAACCACTCTAAGAGCCCACATTGCAGACACCGTGCACAATTTGTACCTAATCACAGCAACATATGGATGGTTGGCCCAACTCTGAGTATCCAGATATGCTTGCCCTTTCTTTTGTGCTTATTCTTTATTACTATGGTGCATGTTGGTTTCTAAATGATGCCTGGTTCTTAGTGCATTAACTTGTCATTTAGAGGAAGGCTGAGTGCTGACTTCGTAGAAAAAGTTTGTTGGTAATTAAATTGGAAGACCATTATAGTCTATTTATAGCTTATTGGAACTCATCTTGGGAATACAGGCCCCTGAATGCTATTGCAGGGATTATAACAGGAGTACATACTGATTCTGAGTTCTGGGTAATGTTTATGGTCATCTGTCCTTTTAAACTGAGATACTGCAGGTATTACTTGTTAAGTCACTGCAGATCACGGTGGCATCATATGAGAAAAGAGGTTTAAGACAAAAAAAAAATCCTACTCTGCTCTGGACAAATCTAAATATGCAGTGACAATGGCAGAGAATTACAAGATTTATGCAGAAATGTCAGGCCTGCTTCATTCCTCCCTCACTATGTGTATAAACATGCAAACTTGAGCACAGACTGCTGGGTAAATTCCTAATGTCCCTCTGAATTACTCTCCAACTGTAGGCAATGTAGGTACCGTAGTCTCTGGTGCCTTTAAAATATGCATCCTCATACTTGGTAAAACTGAAATTAGTTTGTTGTGAAATGGGGGTGGGGTGGGAGTTGGAGGATGCAGAACATTATGTGTATAGCTTTATATTCCTCCATAGTATTTATCCAGGAGGATTTCTCTAAAATTGACAGACGCTAACCCAGAGTGGTCTACTAATATCTGAACTATTCCAACACCAATTATGCACTTTCCTGAAAAATAATAATAATAACAAAAAATTCTAGGCACATGAAACCACTTCTTTTCCTTCATAATGTTCCTTATAATTTCAAATTAAGTTGAAATTGGAATATTCCAGTTTAATGTGGTTGACAATTACCAGTTGGCTTACTGATGCTGATAAAACCAGAGTTAAAGTACCTGTGAATATTTTGTAATAGTTATAGTCCATGAGAAAACTTCTTGTAGCCATAAACCCACCCAAGCACATTTATAATATACCCATTCTCTGATGGCATTGTCTATTAGATTAATTTTATTTTAGCTCTTAAGTTATATAGAGCCATCTTTGTTGGTTGTATAACTCAGTTTAGAGGGCACAGAAAGAAGTAAAGACAAGAGAGGCCATTTTATGGAGAAAGGTGTTTTGACATCATGGAGCAGTTCTTTGTGGAAGAGGAATTTCTCCTTTGGGAAAAGAGGTGGCTACAAACAGATGGCCTTTGCTAAGTAAAATTGACAGGTCTACAGGTAATGAGTTGTTTCTATAAAAGAGCGCTTTCCCACTGGGGTTTTAGCACATGGGGCCTAATTATTCCTGACATATTGCCCATTTCGTACACTCACAGTATTATGGCCAAATAGGAAAAATAATTATACAAACTGTTAGCACAAAACTCAATGGAAACAATGCAGGCTATAAAAACATACCAGAGAATGGGTTCTTTTTGAACACAGGTCCATCTGTTCTTTCTAATTTTGCAAGTGGCAAAGGCCAAGTACTATTACAAAAAATTCCTAGGGATGAGATAATTTTTTTTTCCTTGTACTTTTAACTTTTGTTTTACTGGAGTTTACTTTGTAGAAGTAAACAAGTGATTGGAGCTTAGAATATTTTTCACTATTCAGATTCTATGGCTGTAATGTCTTGTCCTAGACACATATATTATTTGTTTTGGTGGAAGCTTAAAAAGATCTGCATATAGGTCATCTTAGGTTTTAAATAAATGTTCATTAGTCAAATGAAAACTTTATAAGCATTCCACATATGGCACATAGCTGTGCTTTTATTTACATATTACATATAATAAACATACTTCAAGAAGAAAGACTTTTAGAAGAATATATTTCCAGATAATGTCTCTTGTTCATAAAAAGCATCAGAATATTTGTGTAGGATGTCTAACCTCAGATACTGTGTGCTATAAAACACACTTAGTTGCATGTACACATGTGAAATCCCTGTAAGATATTTTTTAGTAAGATATCTTCACGCATGGCTCATGTGAATCAGCCTCATGAATTTACAGGCATTTAAAAGCAATATGGACTTAAGGATCACCTTGAAATTCATTTTTTTTTTTTTATTCAATGCTACTCAGTCAAACAATTTCTTAATTTTATTTCTGGTTAGCAAGTTCTAGCTCTGGGATAAAACACACACATCCAGATGTTCCTTCAGCACAAGAGTGCTGAACTAGGGCCGTATTATTTTTTGTTCAACCACCTGTGTCTTAGCATCTGTTTTCAATTTTACATATGCAGTTTTCTACATTGATTACCATCACTTCCATTATTTTACAAACTACAATAATGTAGCAAGCACAAGACTCTTACCTCCCAATTTTCTAGATTAGTTTATTATAAAAATATACCAGTGTTTGCAGGAATCTAGTATCTTCTGTCTAAAGAAAGATAATTCAGTCAAACAAGAACTTTTTATTCCAAAAATAGACTCATTAGACCTAATTACATTACAATGAATAACATTAAAAAATAACGTTTTTATGGATAATAAAAATTAAATATGGCCATTATAGAAAATTTAGAAAAGATAACCACCTATGTTTCCCCTTAGTTTCTCCTGTATGTTTGTATATGCCAGTATATACACTTAATACTTAAATATATATACTTAAGTATACATGTTATACATATACTTTATATATACATTATGATATGTATGTATATATATATGTATATGTATTTTACAAAATTGGGAGACATATCTATATCCTGCTTTTTTTACTTAAAATTTATCTTGAACATTTCTGTATAATTAGGAATTATTGTTAAGTCAGAGGATATTTCTGTTTACAGGAAGAAGCTCGTGGTTTTGTCAGTTATCGTGAAACTTCACTGTAATGTTAATTTGACACTAGCAGAAGTATCAATACTCAATAAACCACAATACTAATACTTAGTCATACTATAAAAACACCAACACAAACTAGAAAGCAAATATAATAACTTCTATAAGCAGCTTTTTTTTTTGACACAAGACCTCCTTTGACATAATTCTTACTGGGTGCCCAGTGATCTGGCCTTCTGAGGTACACAAACTTCTATTTCTCCTTAGGGCAGGCTAAGTGAGCAGCTCTGAAGTTGAAGGATTAATGTCTTCGTGCTTTAGATTTTGCAATAATGATGATAAACTTTATAATCTAATTGTATGTAAAGTTGATTATCATATGCAAATGTCTTGGGCCACAGATAGTCTAGAATTCTCTCTGCTTTAGCCACGTCTATTTCAGCATAAAATTAACTACAAAGTGGTTCCATAAACATTTATTGTGCACCTACAATAAGCCAGGGAATATCAGAGAATTGGAACATAAGGGTGTACAAGTATCCCTTTCTTCAGGAATTCAATCCTGCAAGGGAGATGCCAGAGGAAACAAAAATCAATGCTAATGCAATTTGATAAGCAATAGAGATCTGTACAAAGTGCAAGAACACAGATGAGGAAGAAATTTATTCTGCCTGAGTATTGGAGTTGAAGAGTATAAGTGAGAGAGTGATATTAGAAAAAAAGTACTATGTGAATAGAACATTAAAGAATGAATAAGGGTTTTCCAGGCAGAAAAGGGGAAAGCAGGAATCCAGAGGGCAAAGATGTAGAGTCCTGAGAATGCCTGCAATCTAAAGAAATGGCTGGTAGAACAGTAGTTCCCATTAAGTATTTTAAAGAAGGGAACTGCTTTGATCAGGTCAGCCTTTTAAAAGACATTTCTAGGTTGGGCGGGGGATGTGGAGTTATTTCTCAAGCAAAATAGCACTTAGTGATACTTCATATGTTAAAAAAAAAAGTTGAAGAAAATTCAAGGGTTTTGAGCTCAGGCAATAGTGTGGATGATGCTCCTTCTACAGGCAATAGGGATACATGTGTCTATTACTTACTGAAGTTGTTACTTCATATCCCTTGAAAAGAAAGATTGTTCTAGTTTTTATATAAATGTAATAAGCTAACATATTCAAGGGTTGCCATTAACAGAGTATCCAAACATTGACCTTGAAATGAGACCTTAATTAATTTTCTAATAATCGTCCCACATTTATGAGCATTCCTGGAATTAGGGTTTAGCTCTAATTATAGGCAAATAAGAGATATTCCACAAATAGAAATTTAAAGAAACAAATAAGCTAGCATAAAATTCTAACTCCAGTGATCTGCTAATAATGTCTAGAAGAACCACTTTAACTTCAAAGAAAAAAATTGTTTTGTAAAGAACTCTTTTAAAAAAAATATGTATAAACACACACACATACACACACAGAGTAAATCCTACTAGAGTGTCTCATTGGAGAGTACACCAGCCTAGGAAGCTTTTAAAAAATGGACCATTACTGTACTTTTATTGTTATATCAGACACTTGAAGAAAGAGTGAGACGAAGACTGTCTTATTGAGCTCCCAACTGTACATTCTTTGGACTCAAAGGAAAGGAAAAGAATCTTTTTGTTAGCTTGCTTTTTAAAAATCTACAAAATTATAGGGTTATTTCCTTTTCTTTGTGCATAGACAAAGCAGCCATTTGCTGAAATAAACCTTTGAAAGACAACTTAGTAGCCTATTTGGAGAATTACAACTACAGGGTAGAGTGAACTGATTAGAGGGGTATATTAATATCTGCTTGAAGGACTTTTTCATTGTAATTTTTAGTCTCTACAGGTCTATCCTATAATTCTCAAAACTTGTCTTCATTTTTAGAGATAACTATCTATAGTAATTCTAACCCTAGTAATACGCTTTTTTTAAAAATGAACAACTTCCTATCCTATAGAGTATCTTAACATTTATTCACTTAGATATTGTTCATTTGGATTTATTTCATCCCATAGTTCTTTGGTGGGGAGCAGGGGTAAATGTTATATTTGAGTACACTGCCATAAAAAAAAAATCCTTTAATAAGCCTATGTATAATCTGGAGGCACCATAGAAACACATGTTAAAAAATGTATTTTTTTTTAATTTTTTTAAATTAACATATAATGTATTATTTGTTTCAGAGGTACAGGTCTGTGATTCGTCAGTCTTACACAATTCACAGCGCTCACCATAGCACATACCCTCCCCAATGTCCATCACCCAGCCACCCCATCCCTCCCAACCCCCCAAAAATGTATTTCTTAGTGGAATATAAACTAGTATATTTGAATATCTCTTTGGCAAATTGTAGCTTTATTTACAAACAGTAATAATCTTCTTTATTATGAAATATTCTAAGGAAATAACAACACTTAAAATGATGAATATATTAACTCTCATTGCTGTTTTACCATAACTCCCCAGTTAGTTTCCGTTGGTTGCAACCCAAGAATCCCCACACCCGAATACCATTGCCTCACATGACAGAAAATGTCCTCGCCTGCACATTTGTTTATTTATTTTTTAAAGATTTTATTTATTTGTTAGAGAGAGAGTGAGCACAAGCAGGGGGAGCAGCAGAAGCAGAGGGAGAAGCACGCTCCCCGCTGAGCAGGAGCCCAACACAGGGCTCGATCCCAAGACTCTGGGATCATGATCTGAGCCAAAGACAGACACTTAACCAACTGAGCCACCCAGGCGCCCCATCTCACCTTCACATTTACACAAAGAGCAACTTAGTTTCTGAGAGTTCATAATTTTATCTACTGAACTATAAAAAAAAGGGAGAAGGATTTTGAAGTCTTTTTTGAAGTCTTTTATTGGATTTTGATGTTGATTTATCAGTTATTTCTCCTTGCTGTTTAGATCAGGAACCGTTACTTGCCTTTGAATTTATTGAACTAAAAGTAGTCCGAAACATCTGATTTTTTAAAAGTATATATATCATTTAATCTTCCTGTCCTCTATTATCCCTTCATCTGACAATGCCTGTATGTTGTCTTGGCTTTGGGAATCTTCCTGTCTTCCATTGAATATAATCTTGGAGAACTGTTAATCAAAGCCCCCCACTCTCTACTATCCACAGGGAGAGAAAGTAATGTTTTTTCTCTCAAAGATTCTTTCTGAATCTTGACTGAATCAACACCTGGGCTGAGAGTGGCTGGAGCCATCTTATCTTGTCGACAGTACTCTGAAGACCATGTCCATTAATCCAATTTCTAATATCTCTGTAGCTTCTCCGATTCCAGTATTTCCTCAGTCTTGGCTGTTCAGTTTAAACTTTCTTTTGGATTCTGCAAACCACATCGTGTTCTTCTAATTCACTCCTTCTTAAACTAAATTAGCAGAGTCAGAGTTTCCATTGACTGAAAAAATAGTAACTGACACAGTGCGGTAGCAACTGTTGGTTCTCCACCAGATTTAGAACCCCTTCCACAGAGTAGAGTTGTTGTTGGAAAATGGCTCTATGTCAGAAATACAGTTCTCAGTTCCCCTTGTATCTAGCAGAGCCATGTATCTGGCTAGCTGAATGAAGTGAACATTTATTGAAGGCCTTTGGCCCTAGTAGTAGAAAAGATTTATTCTTCATGTCTGCATGGATGAATAAGAAGCATGCTTTTCTTTTCTTCTTTCCTTCTCTTGTCTACTGGCTAGATGTTGATACTCAGAGTGACCTTTGAAACAATGTGGTGAAAACGGAAGAGCCTTTGCCAGCCTGGGCCATGGCCACATGGAGTAGAGACCTCCTCACATTGGACTGATGTGAGTGAGAAGTCAACATTTTTGTGTTAAGCCACTGATTTTTGGTATTGATTTTTTTTCATGTGCTATCTACTGTTACTTGCTACTAATACTGCTAGTAACATTAACTGAATGTTTTCAACATCAATAATTTTTCACTTATGATATTGACTGATTTCAAGGAACTTTAGTAACTCTTGATACACTGGCATTAATTACAAATCCATATCTTTAAGCCTGATTCTTTAGTCATTTATGGAACTGCTGAATCTATGGGACAAAATAAAATCTTTTTACAACATAGGAGTAGAGATAATTTGCTGGTACACTTTGTTAGTACAAGGAGCCAAATTTCTCCTTTAAAAGTGGAGCAAAGGTGCTAAAAAATATGCTTAAATTTAAACTTTCAAATAGCTTAATGAGTGCTTTTCAGAAGTCATCTGAAAAGCTTGCAAAAAAGCATTGATAATGAATAGGGTCAAAGACCCTCAAGAAATGTTTTCTGTATAGTTATCAATCAATAAATGTTTATTTAAATGTATCTATAAGGCAAATGCAAAAAAACAAAGCAAAACAAAACAACAAACTCAACAAAGTGGAACAAAGGAACAAAATATATTTTGTAAATTAGAGACAAGTATGCTGAAAAAGGAGAACTTTGACATTCTAGGCACCCGGAAACAACTTATTGCAATGTAAAGGAGCCTGTAATTGGTCTTTCAGGTTTTTACCACCATGAAAGTTTTAACAATCTTGGAAAAATCTCATTGACTAGAGTTTATAGGACTAAGAAGTCACAGAATATTGGGGTTCTGTGAGGTGTTCTTCGAGATAAGACAGAATTTCAGTGTTCTGATCCTAGACATCTTTCAGGAAATCCCATACCTGTCTTTATTTTTCTGTCCTCGTGCCAAATGAGAGCCTGCCCAGGATCTTTGATGATGCTATTGTGATTGGAATTATGAAGTTCTAGGGATGAAGGTGGTAGGAGTTTTTAATTTCTGACATCATGGAGAAATGGATAGAATTACATCACAGGTCCTTTCCCAGTGAACTGGCTCTTGGAATTTGCAAAGGCAGATTAACTCAAGTGCAAAGGCAATAAGACCAAAGAGGGTACAGCAACATGTCATGTAATCAAATTCACTGTTTTAAACCACAGGATATAATTATGAGCTTATAGTATGACACTTCTATTTCACACATCCGATTGACCTGAAATTGATCGATACTTGTGATATCCTGAAGATAGTCAGTCTGAATAGCATAAATAAAACATCTATTTGATGATAACCCTATTTGCTAAATCACAGGTTTTTATTACCTTCTCTGAATGAAAATAACATTCCTTTTTATGTATATATAACAGAGCAAGGAACACAAGGCAACAGAAACTAAGTTGTTGAACTTCAAGGGATGCTTTCAGAAAGGGAAGGATATGATGACCTTCATAAAGATTTTAGTATCTAACTGATTGTCTGCAGGAGCAAGCTAATCAGTAGGGGAAGCTCTTGTATTTAAGCCAGACACTGGATAGAACTGCAGCCCTGGAAAATATATATATATTCACACACAGATACCCCTCTTCCACAGAAGACTTTTTTTTTTTTTAATGACAGAAAAGTTATTTGAATTGAGATTTTTGCTAATTGAACCTGTCTGAAATAACAATAACATAATGGATATGGAGTCATCTGGAATAAAACATTATTTATATGACTTCATTTGAATTCTAGCAAAGTGTAACATTTTTAAATCAAAGAAAAATATTTCCGATCGAACTCACACAGGAGAGACAGGTCACTATCCAGCTAAGTCCAACTAGGTGAGCAGACCACCAAATAGTTCACTCATATTTTTCACTGTTTTGCTGGCAGAAATCATGCCATTTCCCCCCTTTTATTGCTCAGGATAATTAACTTGCTCATCACCAAGTTGGCTGGCTTACTAATACAATATTTACAATAATACAATATAATATACAATAATACAATACAATAATACATTACAAGATTTTTCAGGAAAATGACACCAAATTTAACTTTGCAGGTTCAGACAAAATTAACAAGTCAGTGTAAGGAGGCTCCCAATCATTTTAGAGAGCTTTCTAATGTTGCATACATGTCTTTGAGAATAGAATATTTAATACTATACTATCCACTAGACAAAAGTAGTTTCTATTCAATAGCTGTCCATCTTCCTATACTCAGGGGAGAGCAGCACTTCTTTCCAAAAAATGAAGAGAATATCAATGGGGCTAATCTCTTCAAAGTGCTTAGAGCTCAAAGCAATTGCCTGCAGTTGTAAAAAGTCCCCACCCTCATTATCTCAGCAAAAGAAAAACGACCAAAATGTAAAATACTGCCTGGCTTTTGAGACAGAAATGCTCAAAAGAAAGTTAAAATAAACATTCACTAACTCACCTCTGAATTAAACACTTTGAAATTTAATTTACTTCTTTAGAATAAAAGAGTCAAATTATGAACCTATCCTTTCTTGATACAAAATGAGGAGTTAAAGTGGAACAAAATTAAACTATCTTGGTCTGCATCAAAAAATAGATTGATTTACATCTCAGATACTGCTATAGTCCAAGAAATAATGACTTTTACAATATAATCAGACATGCCCAAGGATTTCAAATTATGAGTTACATGATACAACTAGGTTTTTTTCTACACATCTTATTTTATATGACAATTTACTCAGTGTTCTAACCTACAAAAAGATAGAAGTTTCTGGAAACCACTAATAAAAAAATTGGAACACATCTTACAAAACCATGATTATTTAGTTTTAAAGTGATGTAAAATGTGTAATTGTGATATCCTAAAGGCATAATCATTCTGGTGAAGTAGCTGCATTTGGTGTAACAACACTTGCTCAGGCTGACTTGTCACAGTTTCCCATGATTTTGATTTCTCACCAGTAGCAACACATCGTTTAGAAGTTTGCTGGTAACTGAGTCTAGACTTACCTGGGGGGCTCGTTTCCCTTTATTCTCAGGCAATTCACCCAGCATAACTTTCCTCAGCCAAACTCCCTCACAAGCCACACAGAGTAAATATTAAAGAGGCAAATCAAGCTACCACTCACAATATAAACTTGATACAAAGGATTACCAGCATGAGGGAAGATGAGTATGCATCTTGAGATGCTGTAGACACTGGCCCGGGAGATCTACTAGATCAGGATTTTCCAAACTGCAGCTTGAAACCAATAATTGGGTCATAAAAAGTAATGTAGTACAATGTTGAAAATGATATATAATGTATATCATATATCACATAAAATGATAAATATATAATATATATTACATGTGTATTTATATACGTGTGTACACACACACATAAGATACGTTTAAGATTGTGTTTCAGGGTTGTGATATAAAACGAATTTCCTGCTGTGGGTTGTTTTTAAAATAAAGTTCTGACGCCTCTGCTTTAGCTCAAATTCTTTCTGATGCTTTGTTTTTCCCTTTCCAACCCAAAGCAATATTCCTCCAGTCTCTCCCCAAAATTCCAGGAGTAGATACTCTCTGCCTCCTGAGTTACTTTCATATTGCTCGAGTTAGAGCCATTTCCCTACTGTCTAGTTCTTTTTCTTTCCCCTTGCCTTCCTTCCTTCCCTCCCGAACACACACATTGGCAGCCATGTGCGCAAGGGAAAACTGACACCTGTCTGATATAAAAGTAATTATTCCCTTTTCTAGGGCCTCATATTGAGATGTTCACATGACCCAATCCTGGCCCAAAAGACATGAGGGAAGTCTACTTGGGACTTTAAGAAACAGTGTTCTCTCTTCCAGGAGCCACAGAAAGAGACTGTCTCCTCACTTCCCCTGGTTGTTTTCTTCTTGCAATATGATCTGTGGGATGCAAGAGTCATTTTACTGCTGACTCTGAGGATGGCAGAACAAAGGGAAAGAAAGAACCCGATTCCTTAAAAACACCTTAGGTTTGCTCAGTCACCCAATCTGAAGGCAGTCCTACCTGGGACTTTCTCTTATGTGAGATAATAAGGTTCCTTTTTGTCAGTGCCACTTGGGTTTTCTCATACTTAGAGCCAAAAGCGTCTTAACTAATATATTAATCAATGAACAAGAATAATTAAGAACTCTTAGAAAAACAACATTAATTAAATGGTACTTAAATTACCTAATATTAAAACATAAATAAACACCCTTATCATAGAGTACAACTAGCAAACTAATTGAAAGAAAAATTAATGGAGTGGAGTATATAGTCTACTAACATAGACCATATATAAAGTTTATTATATACTACATAGTATACATAGTAAAGACAGCATCACAAACACTGTCATATTTCACCTAAATGCTGCAGGAAATATGCTTGAGATTGCATTTTGTCACATATATCCAATTCATCAGCGGATTCTGTTGACTCTATTTTCAAAATACATCATGGTGTTTTAACAGCTTCTCAGTTGTCATCTAGGTCCACTGGCATAAACAGGGTGTGGAGGGGCAATTGGAACAGTTTGCCTTTTGGGGGACAACTGATTAATCACTGATGTTTAGAATTGCTGTAAGTATGGTGATGGTTTTATTACCTTGAAATTCTCTGCAGAAAATGCACCCCATTGCTCTCTGAAAGCCCCACTGCCTTGGTCTAACTTTAATTCTGTGTGATAACAGGAACATCTTCACTGTTCGCTCTGCTTCCACTCTTGCCTGGATAGAGTGTTTGTTTATAATAGTTGCCAACTGTTCTTTTTTTTTTACGATTTTATTTATTTATCTGAGAGAGAGAGAGACAGAGACAGAGAAAGAGAAAGAGAGAGCGCACAAGCAGGGGGGAGCGGCAGGGAGAGGGAGAAGCAGGCTCCCTGCTGAGCAAGGAGCATGATGTGACTTATCCCGGGACCCTGGATCATGACCTGAGCTAAAGGCAGATGCTTAACTGACTCAGCCACCCATGCTAACTATTTTTTGTTTGTTGGTTTGTTCCAATGAAAATCAAGTTCCATTACTTCACTGTTTAAAATGGTCCAGTCTTTTTGTCATACTCAGATAATATTTAGCCTCTTTACCATGGCCTAGGGGGAGTTTCATAACCTAGCTCCAGCTTATCTCTCTAAAGTTATTTCATGCCCATCTCTGCCTTATTCATTCTGCTCTAGTCACATGGATATCTTTGATCTTATTGTAACTTAAGGTCTGCCCTTGGAACCCTCTTCCCAAAATGGTTTTTCCCAAGACTTGGCATGACTTACATCCTCAATTCATGAAGGTTGCTCTTTTTCAGAGGTCTTCCCTGAACATCTTACCTGAAATATCAACTGTCTACACCCACTCACTCGACACACCTAGCATAGCTTTATTTTTCTTATACCATTAGGCATGTCTTGTGTGTGTGTGTCAGTGTGTTTTGTGCATGTGTGTGTGAGAGACACAGAGACAGAGACGGTCGGAAACTTAATTTTCTTCTTCTCCCATTAGAATATAAACATGGGAGGATAGAGACTTAAGCCTTTTTACCATGTCGACATGGATTATCTTGTGAATACTCACAAAAAAACATAACAGGTACTGTTTTGTTATCCTCATTTTACAGAGGAGGAAATTTAGGCACAAGAAAGATTAAGGAACGTGCCCAAGGTTAGAGAACTAATAAGTGGTAGAATATGGATTCAAAACCAATCCCTGTCACCCTGGAGGCTGCCTTCTTAACTGCTCTACTGCCTCTGTATATAATTAAAATGAAAAGGGCCCAATGTAAAGTGTAAAGTACTCTATTATTAGAACACTGTAGGACATAAAGTTGGACGGGGTATCATTAGGATATAAATATAAAATGTAAAATACTATATATATGTGTATTATTTTTATTATTTTTAGTAATATACATAATTTTACATTATACATATAATTAGAGTAATTTTACATGTTTTCATAAGAAATATAAAATATTTTAACTCTGATTTGTGTGATTTCATATGATTTATTTTTCTTTTATGTAATTTCTACATTGCTTTTTTTGAAAACGTCAGCAATAATCACATAAGACATTTAGAATAAGAAAATATACACATCTTAAAAAATAATGCCGCCTGTGGGCATAATAAAAGGAATATAAATATTATTGTGATTTGAGAGCATCACTAAAGTACCTTTTCCTTTCCCACTCCAATTGGAACTGCCTGAGGAGTAGACACAAGAATTATAGGGATGGAAATCAAAATACCACCTTTATGGAAATAAAGGCAAACTTAAATATATGACATGAATATGCAGTCTCATCAGTGTCCTACTAGTTCCTACAATTACTAGAGCCTACCCAAACAGTTATTGACAGAGTCGCAACAACTCAGGTTTCTGCTAGTAGAGTAGTCTGCAGGCAGCCATAGATGAAAGAACTGTGTAGTCAGAGGATGGACTTTTCCAAGGAGAGGGCTGCTGGAGAAGTTATTCACTGGGACTTGTTCCTTCTGGACTCCAGTTAAGCAAGCCACCCCTTTCACGGGTTAGAGGGGCAGAGATGGAGTAAAGAGGGGCTATGAATATTCTAGGTCTCTTCCTTCATGCAAAAGTGAAAGCTAGGGGATTAAGTGTTAACCTTTCGTAAGTATTAATTCCGTCTTTAACTTGGCTTCAGATGAATCATCTTTACTTGCCCTCCCTCTCCTTTCTTTTTGGCTCATTTTGGGAAAAGCTGTGTAGGATGTAGGGTTGGATGTAGAAAATCATTAGGCTTAATCTAGCAAACTACAATAAGGAGTTTAAAAGATACTAGTTCTTCATTGTTTCCTATCACTGTTATTTATTTGCTTGTTGTTTTTTTTCTCTCTCTCATGTATAAGGATATTTTTACTCTGCCTTTTTTATATTGCAAAAAATATTATGTATTTACTTTAGAAAATTTAGAAAATAGGGTAAACACCTCACAGAAAATGCCTATACACATTTTGGTGGCTATAATGCCAGGTTTTTCATGTACATTTGTGTTAGTCAGGGTCCTGGCAGGAAACATAGAACCCATATCCAGATGGGAATTTTAAAAGGACTTATTAATGAAGGGACTATTTACAGAAGGGGAAAAATAGAGGAAAAAATTAAGGAAATAAACACATAAATTAAGAGCAGTAGAAAATGATCATCCACACAAGGCTTGAAGGGCCAAAGGGTGGAAATGACCTAAGTGGTACCTGGCTAAGAACTGGAGCCCCGGAAGTAGGGCTGCCTGATGGGGGCTATAGCTGCCAACAATGCAGCTATCACCACAAATGCACCTAAGGTAGGATCAGAAGGAATAAATGTCCCAATCTCTCCTCCTACCCTCTCCTCTTCTGTCAGAGCCTCTCGTTGGTCAATTCCAAATATAAGTCAATGGGCAAGTCAGCTTTCCCAAGGGAATAAAGGATGGCACAGAAGAGCACAGAATGAACGATTGGAGGGACAGAGCCAATGGAGAATGACCTTCCCCTATCATCCATCCATCCATCTATCTTTCTATCTATCTATCATCTACCTATCTATCTGTCATCTATCATCTATCTATCTATCTATCTATCTATCTATTTATCTATCTATCTATCATCTATCATCTATCTGGATACTCATTGTGAAATCATGTCCTATACTCTGTTTTGTCACTATTTTAATCTTCAATAGCATCATGAAAATCTACCTTTGTACTTCATTACATACACATTTATGACATTTTAATGGTCACATGGTATTCCATTGTATGAGTTATTTAAGCAAGTCTTAAGCTCACACAATTTATTTTCAAATTGTCTTTAGTTCATATCTTTTCATGATTGCTGTTCAAAGATGCCCTTTTGAATTATTTTTGACTATTATTTTATAATTAGTATGAACAGTGTTCTCTTTATCATTCAGACTGAAAATGAGAATCTAATAATTTCATCACATGAGAAATCTAATTGACTTTGAATTGTAGCAAATATGGCTTTGTTTGGGCACCTGGGTGGCTCAGTCATTAAGCGTCTGCCTTCGGCTCAGGTCATGATCCCAGGGTCCTGGGATGGAGCCCCGCATCGGGCTCCCTGCTCCGCGGGAAGCCTGCTTCTTCCTCTCCCTCTGCCTGCCGCTCTGCCTGCTTCTGCTCTCTCTCTCTCTGTCAAATAAATAAATAAAATCTTTAAAAAAATATGCTTTGTTAACACAACTTCTACCTTTATTACTGATAATAGCAGAGCAATATTTTAATCTGGTTGACTAAGATATGATGAGGCTATTGAGTACTACTGTCAACACAATATCATCATAGTATAATCAACTAGTTGTTCTAAACTCCAAAGCTGGGACAAGCCTTTCTTACAAGTAGCAATGTTTAATTGAATTTACAACTTCAGGAAGGAAAAAAAAACCCAAAAACAGAAAAGTTACAGGATATTTTGGGTCTAGGCAGAATGGAGGTGACAAATCTAGAAATATAACTGAGTTCAAATGTCTCAAAACAAGCTGGAGGTCAACTATGGCAGACGAACAAAGTTAGTGTAAAATATTTTAAAAGAAAAGTCATTTTTGCTCATGAAAAACCCATAGAACTAAGCATTAGAAGGTATGCTGGTGAAATGAATGATATTAAGATTGATGAAGTATCATATAGATATAGGATATTATTCTAATAGGCCTCTTATGTTGAGATGAGGTCTCTGAGCAGTTTCCCATTGCTTCATTGTTCCAGAATGCATAGCAAAATACTCCAAAATTCTCACTGATATAATTTTTACCCTACAATGAAAACACTTTCCCCATGTAACCTTACAGAGAAGCAAATACCTTCAAGGAGATTCTGAAAAACAAACCAAACCAATTTAATCATAAAATATTGTTGTTAGTCTGATAGTAGTAAAAGTTAAGCACCTCTAAATATTATTGATGTCAAAATGTCTCTGTATATGTTTTCATAGCAGTAATGAGGGGCAAATTGTCTATTGATATGAAAGTGGAGCGTAGCAAGTCCATGAACTATTTCTTCCTCAACAGAACATTCAGCAACGCTCATATAAATGTATTCCTGATTTTTTTTTTAAAGATTTTATTTATTTATTTGAGACAGAGAGAATGAGAGAGAGAGAGCACATGAGAGGGAGAGGGTCAGAGGGAGAAGCAGGCTCCCTGCCGAGCAGGGAGCCCGATGCGGGACTCGATCCAGGGACTCCAGGATCATGACCTGAGCCGAAGGCAGTCGCTTAACCAACTGAGCCACCCAGGCGCCCCTGTATTCCTGATTTTTAAGGAAGAAAGTGTTGCAAAGGTTTATCAAATTGCCCATTATCATAATGTCATTAGTTGCTGTCTATTAGCAATGTCTGCAACATTTAGATTTCTGTAATATTTTATATAATTGAGTCTGTGACTTACATCTCACCCTGTCTTTAGACATAAATAAGGATCATAATTTTGTTGTGATTTAATCACCCATAATTAATAGTAAACCAATTTACTGATTATTCTTTAACTTGATCAAATATATTGGCTTTTTAAAAAAATTATTTAATTAATTATTTATTTAAGAGAGAAGGTTGGGGGAGCAGAGGAAGAGGGACAAGCAGACTCTACATTGAGCATAGAGCCCAATGTGGGGCTCAATCTCATGACTCTGAGATCATGGCCTGAGCCGAAAGCAGGAGTCAGATGCTTAACCAACTGAGCCACCCAGGTGCCCCTATATTGGCTCTTTTTTTTCCTTTTTTTTTTTTTTTATTAACATAATGTATTATTTGTTTCAGGGGTACAGGTCTGTGATTCGTCAGTTTTACACAATTCACAGTGCTCACCATAGCACATACCCTCCCCAAGTTTCATCACCCAGTCACCCCATCCTTCCCACCCCCCCTCCACTCCAGCAACCCTCAATTTGTTTCCCGAGATTAAGAATCTCTTATGGTCTGTCTCCCCCTCTAGTTTCATCTTGTTTCATTTTACCCTCCCTTCCCCTATGATCTTCTGTCTTGTTTCTCAAATTCCTCGTATCAGTGAGATCATATGATAATTGTCTTTCTCCAATTGACTTATTTCACTTAGCATAATATCTTCTAGTTCCAGCCACGTCATTGCAAATAGCAAGATTTCATTTTTTTGATGGCTGCATAATATTCCATTCTGTGTGTGTGTGTATCACATCTTCTTTATCCATTCATCTGTTGATGGACATCTTGGCTCTTTCCACAGTTTAGCTATTGTGGACATTGCTGCTATAAACATCAGGGTGCATGTATCCCTTCGGATCCCTACATTTGTATCTTTGGGGTAAATACTCAGTAGTGCAATTGCTGGGTCATACGATAGCTCTATTTTCAACTTTTTGAGGAACCTCCATACTGTTTTCCAGAGTGGCTGCACCAGCTTGTATTCCCACCAACAGTGTAGGAGGGTTCCCCTTTCTCCGCATCCTCGCCAACATCTGTCGTTTCCTGACTTGTTAATTTTAGCCATTCTGACTGATGTGAGGTGGTATCTCATTGAGGTTTTCATTTGTATTTCGCTGATGCTGAGTGATGTTGAGCACTTTTTCATGTGTCTGTTGGTCATTTGGATGTCTTCTTTGGAAAAATGTCTCTTCATGTCTTCTGCCCATTTCTTGATTGGATTATTTGTCCTTTGGGTATGGAGTTTGATAAGTTATTTATAGATTTTGGATACTAGCCCTTTATCTGCCATGTCATTTGGCAAATATCTTCTCCCATTCTGTCAGTTGTCTTTTGGTTTTGTTGACTGTTTCCCCTATATTGGCTCTTTTAAGTTTCATGTGTTATTCTCTTTTGGCAAGACTTTAATTGATCTATACCCTATCTAATGTGCATGCATTTAAAAAATTAAGATAATTTATTATAATAATCTTTTTTAAAAATAAAGATCAGAGTTTATACCATAACCTCCAAGACCATCCACGGCTAACACTAACTCATACCTCATATTTCTCTTCACATGACCTCACACACGAAAATATGGTTCTGATATAGAGACTTTGTACTGCTGTTCTTTCTGCCTGGAATCTTCTTCCTCTTTATAACCACCTAATCTATTCTCTTGATTCCTTCAAGTCTAATCATCTCTGAATATCTTCTCTCAAGTAATAGTCCACCTCATCACTCTCCACTCTCATCTTAATTTTTTATAGTACTTATCACCACTTGGCCTATATGTTGGTGTTGATTCTATTAGTTATTTATCATGTCTCCTTCCGAGCCTTCCCCCCTAAGTAGAAAGAAAGTTCCATGAGAGCAGAAATATATATATAAGTATATATAATTTATGAGTATATATAATATTCATTGCTCTGTCCTCAGCATCTAGAATAGGGGAAAATAAATATTTCTTGAAAGAATTAAGATCATCAAAAGAGACAAGGGCCAGACAGGTATCAGAAAGGCATTGTGATGGTTAATCTTATGTGTCAACTTGGTTAGGCCATGGTACCCATGGTACCCAGTTTTTTATCTGGTGTTTTTTAAACACCAGTCTAAAGGTTACGATGATGGTATTCTTATATGTGGTTAATATTTAGATCAGTAGACTTTCAGTAAAGCAGATAACACTCCATAATGTGGGAACGCCTCATCCAATCAGGGGAAGGTTTTAGGAAACAAAGACTAGGGTCCCTGAGAAAAAAGGAATCTGCCTTCATACTGACTTTGGACACAAGCTGCACACACAAACACACACATACATACACCCTTATTGACTTTGTTTCTCTGGATACTCCTGACTAATATAAGCATTTTCTATGCAAGCATACTGACATCAAAAAAATATCACTACAATAAGTAGATTAAACTCATCATTCCAAAGATACACAAGTCAGATTGAAAAAAAAAAAAAGCAAAAAAGTTAAAAAAATAAAAACAAATAAAAAATTCCCACAAAAAGATACAAAATGTTAAAGTGCAGAGAGAAAGATTATGAGGGAAATATGATCCCTCCCCACCCAAAAAAAGAGGGTACCAGTTTTTATTGTGAGACAAAATGGAACTTAAGGAAAAATCACCATGAAAATGGTGTTATACATTGATAAAAGGCAGACAAGATCAATTAGATATAGTGATTATGAATATATGTATCTAAAAATATAGCCTCAAAATATATGCAGCAATAACTGAAAGAATTACAAGGATAAATTAACACTTGTGGTTAAAGATTTTAACATATTCATCTCAGAAACTGAGAGTTCAAGTAGTCAAAATATAAGAAATGTCATAAATGATTTAAATAACCAGTAAATAAGCTCAAACTAAGAGTTCCATAAAAATGTTTGAACCCACAAAAGATACACATAGATGCGTTCTTTTTGATTACACAAGGAACATAGAACAAACTGTCCATACTAGAGGCCACAGAAGATCAACTAAATGTGAGCCACGTTCTCTAATATAATTTAATACAATTTGAAATTTTGAAAAGGATAACTCTTAAAAATCCCAGGAAACAGGAAGTCCCCTAAATACTTTTGAAAAAGAAGAGCAGAGTGGTTTCACATTCATATATTAATACTAGAACATCCAGTAATAAAAACAGAATTGTACCAGCTCAAAAACAATGTTACCAAAAGATTAGAAAAAAGATTCTGCCTATCTATCCATATGAGGTTGATATATGATAGAAGTAATATCAAAGAACAGTGAGGTAAGGTTTAAATTGTATAGTTGCTGGTATTAGGAAAACTGTCTTACTGGATAGAAAAATTAAGTTGGGTCTCTCACTATGGCCATTGAATTATTGTTCCCAACTACTTGCTTCATTCTTGTAATGGGATTTAAAATTCCCAGCCAATAACATGAGACATGTTCTTAAACTCTGTAGTATTAGTATATGCCCCATCTAAGTGGCTTTGGGCTTAGCTTATAACTTGCTATGAACATACTATGGACAATAGGATATTAAGCAGATGATATTTGTCATATCCGAAAGAAGATTTAAAAGTGATTGCATTATTTGGGTTTTTTTTCCTGCTGTGCTTACTGTTTGAGGATTATATGTCCCACAGAGGCCCTGAGGTCCAGAGCGAGCACACACATGGAGTTCAGCTGAGCCCAGGAAAAATGCATCAGGCCTGAGTTACCTGAAACTCTCTGTAAATGAGCAAAGAGCAAATCCTCTGGAAGATCCTGGGTTTATTTTTCATTTGTTTGTTATTATTGCAGGAGACACTGGCTGATAACACCTCCTTGCACCTTGAATCAAAGCCCTGAAATGTAAATGTAAGGACAGAAAGAAGAAGATGCAGGAGAACAGTTTTGTGACCTAACAGTGGGGAAAATAGTCTTAAGTAATCTCCCAAAAGAAGAAAAATTACTAAGATAAAAAGAAAATTGTTTTGATTCCATGAAATTTAAAGATTTCGATTCAATAAAAGATACCACAGATGAAATCAGCAAACTCTCGGGGAGAAATCTACAGTTAAAACTAACAATAAATTAATATACAGGTAATTATTACAAAATCATAGGTCCCCAGAGAAAGTAAACTCAATTGAAAAAATGGGCAAAGGCAATTAATTCACAGATGAGGAAGCCTGAAAGACTGAAAAGTGTGTAAAAAGATGTTCAACGCCACTAGTAATTAGGAAAATGCAATGTATACAGTACCTGCTATACTGGCAGAATTAGAAAATCGAATAACTTCCTGCCTTAGTCTGTTTGTGCCACCATAACAAAATACTATAGACTGGGTGGGTTAACAACAGAAACTGATTTTCTCACAGTTCAGGAGGCTGGAAGCCCAAGATTAAGGTACTAGCACGGTCAGGTTCCAGTGAAAGCTTTCTTCCTGGCTTATAGATGCTTTCTCCCTGCGTGCTCACATAGCCCTTCCTTGTGCATGTGCATGCCTCTTCTCCGGTTCCACACACAGCTACAGGATACTATTCTTTACAAATAACACTCTGATGGCACATGTAGCATATTGTACGAGGAAGAGTTTGGCTTAGAGTTTTCAACACTCCCAGTTACGACCTTCAGATTCATGTCTATTGCTTCAATTGGCTTTGTAAATAGAATCTTACCTATCTTTCACAAATCCCAGAATATAAAACAGTACCTGGCAGTTGGTAGGCTTACAGTAAATATTTGTCAACTGCCCTAAGATAATCTCTACCATTAGACCAACAAAAGTACAAGAGAGAGAATGATGAAATACTTGGATAATAGAAGGCATGGCTTGAAATGCATTATCTATTATTCCAAGGTGTTTATCAAACTCACTATTTCAAAATATTAACAGAGTACTGATTTTCTTAATACCAATACTACACTATATCTTCCTTTAAATTTTTTTTTCTTTTGGTGGGGAAGAGTACAGAGTAAAGGATGCTGCATGAAAATGAATTTAAACAATTTTAATTTATACTCCTCTTATATTACAAGTGAGAAAAGATACTTCCAAGGTCAATCAGATTTGGGTAAATCATATTTGAATATTGTTCAAAATTCAATTTTAGATAAATATAACTGCGAGTTATCACAAGTACCAACTGTGCAGCTCCATCTCCAAGACTAGCATGCTATTTGTTCTGGGTTGATTTGCACATCTGCTGAATGGCAACTTCTCTTAAAGGATTATCCTATTAAAAAGTATCAGTTTGGCAGATTAAAGATGATTATCTATTCAATTTTGTATACACGGTCTATTAAAAAGAAGACAAATTCTTGGGCTACTTGACTTTGGGCCATTAAATATGTGTAGATTGCAAAGTTTAACTGTTTAATTTTAAATCTAATCACTATTATATGCTAGTAGATTAAAATAACACATTCCTCTTAATACTATAATTGTGTAACCCTTAGAAAAATACAAAGGTCTGATTATGCTTTATTTCTTCATACAAATACATTTTTCTTGATTAATATATGTGTAAAAATGTCATTAGTCATATTTTAAAATGATCTATGCTACCATGTACATGTAATTTTTATTACATCTGCAAACATACAGGCATAGCTAATTACAGGCATTGGGATATATTACTGCCTAGATGATATTAAGATACAGCTTTTCATGCAACTAATTTCTCATACTTGCTACACAGATACAAATCTTTTTGATTTCTTAAATGTATTGAAAAATAATGAGGCATGAGCACATTAATTGTAATATGTATATAACTACTATAAATCCGTTTGAAAAATGCTTCTTACATTAATACTACAAAACAAATCATTAAATATGATGATACTGATTAAGAATTTGTCATTATTTGGACATGTGCCAGATTTAAATTGTTTGTATATAATTATGTATAGAAGCTTTGTAACAACTTCCAAGGAGACATTTTGTTTACATAGGAAAACATTTCCAAGTGCCTTTTTGACATGCTTATAATGTTACATTTATACTTCTATGTGGTCAACTATACCAGAGAGCTAAGCAATAATTATAACTATTCTTGTTTTAAAAGTACTGCACAAAATTAAGAAATTAACAACACAAATATGACTTTTTTGTATCATCCGGGCAATTGCAGTTGCTGATTGCACCTGTATAATGCTGTAATTAGTAAGATTAATTATGTTCTGCTCTGATTTAACCAGAATGGGCCATATTCTTATTATCTTACATAGTCCTATAAGAAGAGTTTGGTCAAGTCATTAATTTATTAAAACGTTGGGACTTATGCATTTTTTGCCAAAATTCCTATTGCTACAGAGACCAAATGTATTGCTGGGAGTGCAAGAATAAAAATTTTGTATTGCTGAGAAATACAGCTTTCATTTAAATTTGAGGCTCAATCTTTAAATAATCTTGACTTTTATAACAAATTATATTTCCCTTTTGGATCAAGGGAGAGTGGAATATTTCACTTATATTTGGATATTTTATTTTCAAGTTTTTTTTATTTTTTTAAAGATTTTATTTATTTATTTGAGAGAGAGAATGAGAGAGCGCACACATGAGAGGGGGGAGGGGCAGAGGGAGAAGCAGACTCCCCGCCGAGCAGGGAGCCTGATGCGGGACTCGATCCCGGGACTCCAGGATCATGACCTGAGCCGAAGGCAGTCGCTTAACCGACTGAGCCACCCAGGCACCCTATTTTCAAGTTTTAAGTAGTATAAAATGCATTTAAGTTTTATTTTAGAATATTATTTTTATCTCATGACACCCTGTGCTAATGAATACAGGGAAATACAATGTGACACTTTGGCTGTAAGCCTACTTGATTAAGTCACCTACCCAAACCTCTCATTTTAGAGATGATAAAAGTTGAAGTCAACAGAGATTAAGTGTCCTGCTCAATTTCAGGTTACAAATCATAGATGATTTTTTTAAAGCCTCATCTTGTGCTTCACTCAAATGCTCTTTTCTGACTCCTAAGATGACAATAATTTCTAGATGTTTCTAAAAATCAATCCATATTCAGATATTGGTGTGTATTGGTGATATGAAAACATTATTTTTAAAACTGTGGGTACAATTCCATAAGGGAGGCTTTGTAGTTTGTGCAATGAGGTTGTCATTAGATTAGGTATACAACCTTTCAAACATAATCTGAAAGAGCAAGACTGTAACACATATAAATTCTACTATATTTTGAAAAAGTCACTAACTTATTTATATTAATCTGTTATAATTTATGTAATTCAAATGCATTTTAGTTCTCAGAATTTAGGGTCCATTTTGGGGATGATAATCTAAATTTAGCAACTTCTATGGCATTGCCACCAATCAGAGTGGATGGTAGACCAATCAGAACAAGTTCATGGCCATAACAATTTGTACAACTATGAATGCTATCCATGAATTAATATATCTTTGTCAGTATGCCTTTAATTAAAGTTTTCAAGGCGTTCCCACTTATTAGCATGTTATTTTCCATACTTGCTATAGGGTAAATAAAATTGTTTCTAATACAGGAAATAGCATTAAAAAAAAAAAAAAGAAAAAATAGGTTTTTTTTTTTTCCCTACTGATGAAGTATAACCAGTCTCTATGAATCTCTAAATTTTTATTTACAATTTCCTAGAGCTAAAGATTGAATGAAATGCAATTTCAGTTTTCACAGGACTGTACAAACATGTATATTTATTAATAGGTATGGGTAAATAAAGCTCTCAAAACCCTTTAAAATAGGAGAAATGGAACCAAACTCATAGTGTTGTGATGATTAAAAGAACAAGCACCTTGCCCAGTTCCTAGAGTATAGTATACTTCATTCCAGGCATTAAACATCCACTTGGGTCTCCAAGGGAGATACATAATCTGATTTCCTCAGTTCTCCCAGTTCTTTTCTCCAGTATCAGAGAGGCCCATACTCTACTTATGCACAAAATGGATTTGTATACACAATAGAGCCACGCAAGCTGGAGAGAAAATAATGGGATTATAAATAATTGAGTAGGGTCATCTGGTCACCTCTTCTCTCATAATTTATCCTCTCTCCTTGTGGCTTTCTTTACTGGGAAAATTCTGTGGTAGAATGGGCTTGCTTGGAAACAAACTGAGGGTTGCTGGAGTGGGGGGTGGGGTGGGAGGGATGGGGTGACTGGGTGATAGACACTGGGGAGGGTATGTGCTCTGGTAAGCGCTGTGAATTGTGCAAGACTGTTGAATCTCAGATCTGTACCTCTGAAACG